>NW_027422463.1:0-73502 GCF_037893015.1 Macrotis lagotis
GGCACGACAACGCAAGGCTAGGCAATGCACGGAAGGCAAGCATAGAGTAACGGAAGGTAAGGAAGGCAAGGGAAAGCAGGGAAAGGCAAGGGTAACGGAAGGAACGGCACGGCAAGGGGTAAGAAGGCTAAGGCACGACAACACAGGGCTAGGCAATGTACGGCAAGGCAAGGAAAGGGTAACGCAGGGGAAGGCACGGTCAGGTGAGGCAAGGATAAGGCACGACAACGCAAGGCTAGGCAATGCACGGAAGGCAAGCAAAGAGTAACGGAAGGTAAGGAAGGCAAAGGAAAGCAAAGAAAAGCAAGTGTAACGGAGGGAACGGCAGGGCAAGGGGAAACAAGGCTAAGGCACGACAACGCACGGCTAGGCAATTCAGGGACGGCAAGCAAAGAGTAACGGAAGGTAAGCAAGGCAAGGAAAAGCAAGGAAAGCAAGGGTAACGGAAGGAACGGCACGGCAAGGGGAAAAAAAGGCTAAGTCACGACAACACAGGGCTAGGCAATGCAGGGTAAGGTAAGGAAAGGGTAACACAAGGCAAGGCACGGTTTGGGGAGGCAAGTCTAATGCACGACAACGCAAGGCTAGGCAATGCACGGAAAGCAAGGAAAGAGAAACGGAAGGCAAGGAATGCAAGGCAAAGCAAGGCAACGCAAGCAAGGCTATGGCAAGGTGAAAAAAAGGCTAAGGCACGACCACGCAAGGCTAGGCAATGCACGGAAGGCAAGCAAAGAGTAACGGAAAGCAAGGAAGGCAAGGCAAAGCAAGGCAACGCAAGCAAGGCTATGGCAAGGGGAAACAAGGCTAAGGCACGACAACGCACTGCTAGGCAATGCACTGCAAGGCAAGGAAAGAGTAACGGAAGGAAAGGAAGGCAAAGCAAAGCAAGGCAAGGCAAGTGTAACGAAAGGCAAGGCACGGCAAGGGGAAACAAGGCTAAGGAACGGCAACGCAGGGCTAGGGAATGCACGGCCAGGCAAGGAAAGGGTAACGAAAGGCAAGGCACGGTAAGGCAAGACAAGGCTAATGCACGACAACGCACGGCTAGGCAATGCACGGCAAGGGAAGGAAAGGGTAACGCAAGGCAAGGCACGGTCAGGAGAGGCAAGGCTAATGCACGACAACGCAAGGCTAGGCAATGCACGGAAGGCAAGCAAAGAGTAACGGAAGGCAAGGAAGGCAAGGGAAACCAAGGCAAGGCAAGGTAACGGAAGGAACGGCTCGGCAAGGGGAAACAAGTCTAAGGAACGGCAACGCAGGGCTAGGCAATGCAGGGCAAGGCAAGGAAAGGGTAACGCAAGGCAAGGCACTGTCAGGCGAGGCAAAGCTAATGCACGACATCGCAAGGCTAGGCAGTGCACGGCTAGGCAAGGAAAGAGTAACGGAAGGAAAGGAAGGCAAGGCAAAGCAAGGCAAGGCAAGTGTAACAAAAGGAAAGGCACGGCAAGGGGAAACAAGGCTAAGGAACGGCAACGCACGGCTAGGCAATGCACGGCAAGGCAAGCAAAGGGTAACGCAAGGAAAGGCACGGTGAGGCTAGGCAAGGCTAATGCACGAAAACGCAAGGCTAGGCGATGCACGACAATGCAAGGAAAGCTTAAAGCAAAGGAAGGCAAGGTCAGGCGAGATAAAGCTAAGGCACGACAACGCAAGGCTAGGAAATTCAGGGAAGGCAAGCAAAGAGTAACGGAAGGTAAGCTAGGCAAGGAAAAAGGAAGGACAGGCCAGGGTAACGGAAGGAACGGCACGGCAAGGGGAAACAAGTCTAAGGCACGACACCGAACGCTAGGCAATGAACGGCAAGGCAAGGAAAGTGTAAAGCATTTGAAAGCACGGCTAAGGCACGACAACGCTAAGGCTAGGCAATGCACGGAAGGCAAGCAAAGAGAAAGGGAAGGAAAGGCAAGGGTAACGGAAGGAACGGCACGGCAAGGGGGTAAGAAGGCTAAGGCACCACAACGCAGGACTAGGAAATGCACGGCAAGGGAAGGAAAGGGTAACGCAGGGGAAGGCACGGTCAGGTGAGGCAAGGATAAGGCACGACAACGCAAGGCTAGGCAATGCACGGAAGGCAAGCAAAGAGTAACGGAACGCAAGGAAGGCAAGGGAAAGCAAGGCAAGGCAAGGTTACCGGAAGGAACGGCACGGCAAGGGGAAACAAGGCTAAGGCACGGCAACGCACGGCTAGGCAATGCAGGGCAAGGCAAGCAAAGAGTAACGGAAGGTAAGCAAGGCAAGGAAAAAGCAAGGAAAGCAAGGGTAACGGAAGGAACGGCACGGCAAGGGGAAAAAAGGCTAAGTCACGACAACGCACGGCTAGGCAATGCACGGCAAGGCAAGGAAATGGTAACGCCAGGCAAGGCACGGTCAGGCAAGGCAAGGCTAATGCACGACAAGGCAAGGCTAGGCAGTGCACGGCAAGGCAAGGAAAGGGTAACGCAAGGCAAGGCACTGTCTGGCGAGGCAAGGCTAAGGCACGACAACGCAAGGCTAGGAAATGCACGGAAGGAAAGCGAAGAGTAACGGAAGGCAAGGAAAGCACGGGAAAGCAAGGGAAGGCAAGGGTAACGGAAGGAACGGCACGGCAAGGGGAAACAAGGCTAAGGCACGACAACACAGGGCTAGGCAATGCAGGGTAAGGTAAGGAAAGGGTAACACAAGGCAAGGCACGGTTTGGGGAGGCAAGTCTAATGCACGACAACGCAAGGCTAGGCAATGCACGGAAAGCAAGGAAAGAGAAACGGAAGGCAAGGAATGCAAGGCAAAGCAAGGCAACGCAAGCAAGGCTATGGCAAGGTGAAAAAAGGCTAAGGCACGACCACGCAAGGCTAGGCAATGCACGGAAGGCAAGCAAAGAGTAACGGAAAGCAAGGAAGGCAAGGCAAAGCAAGGCAACGCAAGCAAGGCTATGGCAAGGGGAAACAAGGCTAAGGCACGACAACGCACTGCTAGGCAATGCACTGCAAGGCAAGGAAAGCGTAACGCAAGGCAAGGCACGGTTAGGCGAGGCAAGGCTAAGGCACGACAACGAAAGGCTAGGCAATGCACGGAAGGCAAGCAAAGAGTAACGGAACGCAAGGAAGGCAAGGGAAAGCAAGGCAAGGCAAGGTTACCGGAAGGAACGGCACGGCAAGGGGAAACAAGGCTAAGGCACGGCAACGCACGGCTAGGCAATGCAGGGCAAGGCAAGGAAATGGTAACGCAAGGCAAGGCACGGATTGGGGAGGCAAGGCTAATGCACGACAACGCAAGGCTAGGCAGTGCACGGCTAGGCAAGGAAAGAGTAACGGAAGGAAAGGAAGGCAAGGCAAAGCAAGGCAAGGCAAGTGTAACGGAAGGCAAGGCACGGCAAGGGGAAACAAGGCTAAGGAACGGCAACGCAGGGCTAGGGAATGCACGGCCAGGCAAGGAAAGGGTAACGAAAGGCAAGGCACGGTAAGGCAAGACAAGGCTAATGCACGACAACGCACGGCTAGGCAATGCACGGCAAGGGAAGGAAAGGGTAACGCAAGGCAAGGCACGGTCAGGAGAGGCAAGGCTAATGCACGACAACGCAAGGCTAGGCAATGCACGGAAGGCAAGCAAAGAGTAACGGAAGGCAAGGAAGGCAAGGGAAACCAAGGCAAGGCAAGGGTAACGGAAGGAACGCCTCGGCAAGGGGAAACAAGGCTAAGGCATGGCAACGCAGGGGTAGGCAATGCAAGGCAAGGCAAGGAAAGGGTAACGCAAGGCAAGGCACTGTCAGGCGAGGCAAAGCTAATGCACGACATCGCAAGGCTAGGCAGTGCACGGCTAGGCAAGGGAAAGAGTAACGGAAGGAAAGGAAGGCAAGGCAAAGCAAGGCAAGGCAAGTGTAACAAAAGGAAAGGCACGGCAAGGGGAAACAAGGCTAAGGAACGGCAACGCAGTTCTAGGCAATGCAGGGGAAGGCAAGGAAAGGGTAACGCAAGGCAAGGCACGGTTTGGGGAGCAAGGCTAATGCACGACAACGCAAGGCTAGGCAATGCACGGAAGGCAAGCAAAGAGTAACGGAAACCAAGGAAGGCAAGGGAAAGCAAGGCAAGGGTAACGGAAGGAACGGCACGGCAAGGGCAAACAAGGCTAAGGCACGACAACGAACGGCTAGGCAATGCAGGGCAAGGCAAGGTAAGGTTAACGCAAGGCAAGGCACGGTCAGGCGAGGCAAGGCTAAGGCACGACAACGCAAGGCTAGGCAATGCACAGAAGGCAAGCAAAGAGTAACGGAACGCAAGGAAGGCAAGGGAATGCAAGGCAAGGCAAGGTTAACGGAAGGAACGGCACGGCAAGGGGAAACAACACTAAGGCACGGTAACGCACGGCTAGGCAATGCAGGGCAAGGCAAGGAAAGGGTAACGCAAGGCAAGGCACGGTGAGGGAAGGCAAGGCTAATGCACGACAACGCAAGGCTAGGCAGTGCACGGCTAGGCAAGGAAAGAGTAACGGAAGGAAAGGAAGGCAAGGCAAAGCAAGGCAAGGCAAGTGTAACAAAAGGCAAGGCACGGCAAGGGGAAACAAGGCTAAGGAACGGCAACGCAGGGGTAGGCAATGCACGGCAAGGCAAGGAAAGGGTAACGCAAGGCAAGGCACTGTCAGGCGAGGCAAAGCTAATGCACGACATCGCAAGGCTAGGCAGTGCACGGCTAGGCAAGGAAAGAGTAATGGAAGGAAAGGAAGGCAAGGAAAAGCATGGCAAGGCAAGTGTAACAACAGGCACGGCACGGCAAGGGGAAACAAGGCTAAGGCACGACAACGCAAGGCTAGGCAATGCAGGGCAAGGCAAGGAAAGGGTAACGCAAGGCAAGGCACGGTTTGGGGAGGCAAGGCTAATGCACGACAACGCAAGGCTAGGCAATGCACGGAAGGCAAGCAAAGAGTAACGGAAGGCAAGGAAGGCAAGGGAAAGCAAGGCAAGGGTAACGGAAGGAACGGCACGACAAGGGGAAACAAGGCTAAGGCACGGCAACGCACGGCTAGGCAATGCACGGCAAGGCAAGGAAAGGGTAACGCAAGGCAAGGCACGGTGAGGCAAGGCAAGGCTGATGCACGACAACGCACGGCTAGGCAATGCACGGCAAGGCAAGGAAAGGGTAACGCAAGGCAAGGCACGGTCAGGCGAGGCAAGGCTAAGGCACGACAACGCAAGGCTACGCAATGCACGGAAGGCAAGCAAAGAGTAACGGAAGGCAAGGAAGGCAAGGGAAAGCAGGGGAAGGGAAGGGTAACGGAAGGAACGGCTCGGCAAGGGGAAACAAGGCTAAGGCACGGTAACGAAGAGCTAGGCAATGCACGGCAAGGCAAGGAAAGGGTAACGCAAGGCAAGGCACGGTTAGGCGAGGCAAGGGTAATGCACGAAAACGCAAGGCTACGCAGTGCACGGCTAGGCAAGGAAAGAGTAACGGAAGGAAAGGAAGGTAAGGCAAAGCAAGGAAAGGCAAGTGTAAGACAAGGTACGGCACGGCAAGGGGAAACAAGGCTAAGGCACGGCAACGCAAGACTAAGCAATGCACGGCCAGACAAAAAGGGTAACGCAAGGTAAGGCACTGTCAGGCTAGGGAAGGCTAAGGCACGACAACGCAAGGCTAGGCAATGCACGGAAGGCAAGCAAAGAGTAACGGAAGGCAAGGAATGCAAGGCAAAGCAAGGCAAAGCAAGCAAGGCTATGGCAAGGTGAAACAAGGCTAAAGTACCACAACGCACGGCTAGGCAATGCACGGCCAGCCAAGGAAAAGGTAACGCAAAGCAAGGCACTCAGAGGCAAGGCAAGGCTAATGCACGACAGCGCAAGGCTAGGCAATGCACGGAAGGCAAGCAAAGAGTAACGGAAACCAAGGAAGGCAAGGGAAAGCAAGGCAAGGGAAGGGTAACGGAAGGAACGGCACGGCAAGGGGAAACAAGGCTAAGGCACGGCAACGCACGGCTAGGCAATGCACGGCAAGGCAAGGAAAGGGTATCGCAAGGCAAGGCACGGTCAGGCGAGGCAAGGCTAAGGCACGACAACGCAAGGCTAGGCAATGCACGAAAGGCAAGCAAAGAGTAACGGAAGGCAAGGAAGGCAAGGGAAAGCAGGGGAAGGCAAGGGTAACGGAAGGAACGACACGGTAAGGGGAAACAAGGCTAAGGCACGACAACGCAGGGCTAGGCAATGCACGGCAAGGCAAGGAAAGGGTAACGCAAGGCAAGGCACGGTCAGGCGAGGCAAGGGTAATGCACGACAACGCAAGGCTACGCAGTGCACGGCTAGGCAAGGAAAGAGTAACGCAAGGAAAGGAAGGCAAGGCAAAGCAAGGCAAGGCAAGTGTAACAAAAGGCACGGCACGGCAAGGGGAAACAAGGCTAAGGCACGCCAACGCAAGGCTAAGCAATGCACGGCCAGGCAAGGAAAGGGTAACGCAAGGCAAGGCACGGTAAGGAAAGGCGAGGCTAATGCACGACAACGCACGGCTTGGCAATGCACGACAAGGCAAGGAAAGGGTAACGCAAGGCAAGGCACGGTTAGGCGAGGCAAGGCTAAGGCACGACAACGCTAGGCTAGGCAATGCACGGAAGGCAAGCAAAGAGTAACGGAATGCAAGGAATGCAAGGCAAAGCAAGGCAACGCAAGCAAGGCTATGGCAAGGTGAAAAAAGGCTAAGGCACGAAAACGCAAGGCTAGGCAATGCACGGAAGGCAAGCAAAGAGTAACGGAATGGAAGGAAGGCAAGGCAAAGCAAGCAAGGCTATGGCAAGGTGAAACAAGGCTAAGGCACCACAACGCACGGCTAGGCAATGCACGGCCAGCCAAGGAAAAGGTAACGCAAGGCAAGGCACTGTGAGGCAAGGCAAGGCTAAAGCACGACAGCGCTAGGCTAGGCAATGCACGGAAGGCAAGCAAAGAGTAACGGAAACCAAGGAAGGCAAGGGAAAGCAAGGCAAGGCAAGGGTAACGGAAGTAACGGCACGGCAATGGGAAACAAGGCTAAGGCAAGACAACGCACGGCTAGGCAATGCACGGCAAGGCAAGGAAAGGGTAACGCCAGGCAAGGCACGGTCAGGCAAGGCAAGGCTAATGCACGACAAGGCAAGGCTTGGCAGTGCACTGCAAGGCAAGGAAAGGGTAACGCAAGGCAAGGCACTGTCAGGCGAGGCAAGGCTAAGGCACGACAATGCAAGGCTAGGCAATGCACGGAAGGCAAGCAAAGAGTAACGGAAGGCAAGGAAGGCAAGGGAAAGCAGGGGAAGGGAAGGGTAACGGAAGGAACGGCTCGGCAAGGGGAAGCAAGGCTAAGGCACGGTAACGAAGGGCTAGGCAATAAGGCACGACAACGCAAGGCTAGCCAATGCACGGAAGGCAAGCAAAGAGTAACGGAAGGCAAGGAATGCAAGGCAAAGCAAGGCAACGCAAGCAAGGCTATGGCAAGGTGAAAAACGTCTAAGGCACGACCACGCAAGGCTAGGCAATGCACGGAAGGCAAGCAAAGAGTAACGGAAGGCAAGGAAGGCAAGGCAAAGCAAGGCAACGCAAGCAAGGCTATGGCAAGGTGAAAAAAGGCTAAGACACGACAACGTAAGGCTAGGCAATGCACGGAAGGCAAGCAAAGAGTAACGGAAGGCAAGGAATGCAAGGGAAAGCAAGGCAAGGGTAACGGAAGGAACGGCACGGGAAGGGCAAACAAGGCTAAGGCACGACAACGAACGGCTAGGAAATGCACTGCAAGGCAAGGAAAGGGTAACGAAAGGCAAGGCACGGTCAGGCGAGGCAAGGCTAAGGCACGACTACACAAGGCTAGGCAATGCACGGAAGGCAAGCAAAGAGTAACGGAAGGCAAGGAATGCAAGGGAAAGAAGGGGAAGGCAAGGGTAACGAAAGGAACGGCACGGTAAGGGGAAACAAGGCTAAGGCACGACAACACAGGGCTAGGCAATGCAGGGCAAGGCAAGGTAAGGGTAACGCAAAGCAAGGCACGGTCAGGCGAGGCAAGGGTAAGGCACGACAACGCAAGGCTAGGCAATGCACAGAAGGCAAGCAAAGAGTAACGGAACGCAAGGAAGGCAAGGGAATGCAAGGCAAGGCAAGGTTAACGGAAGGAACGGCACGGCAAGGGGAAACAACACTAAGGCACGGTAACGCACGGCTAGGCAATGCAGGGCAAGGCAAGGAAATGGTAACGCAAGGCAAGGCACGGTTTGGGGAAGCAAGGCTAATGCACGACAACGCAAGGCTAGGCAGTGCACGGCTAGGCAAGGAAAGAGTAACGGAAGGAAAGGAAGGCAAGGCAAAGCAAGGCAAGGCAAGTGTAACAAAAGGCAAGGCACGGCAAGGGGAAACAAGGCTAAGGAACGGCAACGCAGGGGTAGGCAATGCACGGCAAGGCAAGGAAAGGGTAACGCAAGGCAAGGCACTGTCAGGCGAGGCAAAGCTAATGCACGACATCGCAAGGCTAGGCAGTGCACGGCTAGGCAAGGAAAGAGTAATGGAAGGAAAGGAAGGCAAGGAAAAGCATGGCAAGGCAAGTGTAACAACAGGCACGGCACGGCAAGGGGAAACAAGGCTAAGGCACGACAACGCAAGGCTAGGCAATGCACGGAAGGCAAGCAAAGAGTAACGGAAGGCAAGGAATGCAAAGGAAAGCAGGGGAAGGCAAGGGTAAGGCACGACAACGCAAGGCTAGGCAATGCAGGGCAAGGCAAGGAAAGGGTAACGCAAGGCAAGGCACGGTTTGGGGAGGCAAGGCTAATGCACGACAACGCAAGGCTAGGCAATGCACGGAAGGCAAGCAAAGAGTAACGGAAGGCAAGGAAGGCAAGGGAAAGCAAGGCAAGGGTAACGGAAGGAACGGCACGACAAGGGGAAACAAGGCTAAGGCACGGCAACGCACGGCTAGGCAATGCACGGCAAGGCAAGGAAAGGGTAACGCAAGGCAAGGCACGGTGAGGCAAGGCAAGGCTGATGCACGACAACGCACGGCTAGGCAATGCACGGCAAGGCAAGGAAAGGGTAACGCAAGGCATGGCACGGTCAGGCGAGGCAAGGCTAAGGCACGACAACGCAAGGCTACGCAATGCACGGCAAGGCAAGGAAAGGGTAACGCAAGGCAAGGCACGGTCAGGCGAGGCAAGGCTAAGGCACGACAACGCAATGCACGGAAGGCAAGCAAAGAGTAACGGAAGGCAAGGAAGGCAAGGGAAAGCAGGGGAAGGGAAGGGTAACGGAAGGAACGGCTCGGCAAGGGGAAACAAGGCTAAGGCACGGTAACGAAGAGCTAGGCAATGCACGGCAAGGCAAGGAAAGGGTAACGCAAGGCAAGGCACGGTTAGGCGAGGCAAGGGTAATGCACGAAAACGCAAGGCTACGCAGTGCACGGCTAGGCAAGGAAAGAGTAACGGAAGGAAAGGAAGGTAAGGCAAAGCAAGGCAAGGCAAGTGTAAGACAAGGTACGGCACGGCAAGGGGAAACAAGGCTAAGGCACGGCAACGCAAGACTAAGCAATGCACGGCCAGACAAAAAGGGTAACGCAAGGTAAGGCACTGTCAGGCGAGGGAAGGCTAAGGCACGACAACGCAAGGCTAGGCAATGCACGGAAGGCAAGCAAAGAGTAACGGAAGGCAAGGAATGCAAGGCAAAGCAAGGCAAAGCAAGCAAGGCTATGGCAAGGTGAAACAAGGCTAAAGTACCACAACGCACGGCTAGGCAATGCACGGCCAGCCAAGGAAAAGGTAACGCAAAGCAAGGCACTCAGAGGCAAGGCAAGGCTAATGCACGACAGCGCAAGGCTAGGCAATGCACGGAAGGCAAGCAAAGAGTAACGGAAACCAAGGAAGGCAAGGGAAAGCAAGGCAAGGGAAGGGTAACGGAAGGAACGGCACGGCAAGGGGAAACAAGGCTAAGGCACGGCAACGCACGGCTAGGCAATGCACGGCAAGGCAAGGAAAGGGTATCGCAAGGCAAGGCACGGTCAGGCGAGGCAAGGCTAAGGCACGACAACGCAAGGCTAGGCAATGCACGAAAGGCAAGCAAAGAGTAACGGAAGGCAAGGAAGGCAAGGGAAAGCAGGGGAAGGCAAGGGTAACGGAAGGAACGACACGGTAAGGGGAAACAAGGCTAAGGCACGACAACGCAGGGCTAGGCAATGCACGGCAAGGCAAGGAAAGGGTAACGCAAGGCAAGGCACGGTCAGGCGAGGCAAGGGTAATGCACGACAACGCAAGGCTACGCAGTGCACGGCTAGGCAAGGAAAGAGTAACGCAAGGAAAGGAAGGCAAGGCAAAGCAAGGCAAGGCAAGTGTAACAAAAGGCACGGCACGGCAAGGGGAAACAAGGCTAAGGCACGCCAACGCAAGGCTAAGCAATGCACGGCCAGGCAAGGAAAGGGTAACGCAAGGCAAGGCACGGTAAGGAAAGGCGAGGCTAATGCACGACAACGCACCGCTAGGCAATGCACGGCAAGGCAAGGAAAGGGTAACGCAAGGCAAGGCACGGTTTGGGGAGGCAAGGCTAATGCACGACAACGCAAGGCTAGGCAATGCACGGAAGGCAAGTAAAGAGTAACGGAAGGCAAGGAATGCAAGGCAAAGCAAGGCAACGCAAGCAAGGCTATGGCAAGGTGAAAAAAGGCTAAGGCACGACCACGCAAGGCTAGGCAATGCACGAAAGGGAAGCAAAGAGTAACCGAAGGCAAGGAAGGCAAGGCAAAGCAAGGCAACGCAAGCAAGGCTATGGCAAGGTGAAAAAAGGCTAAGACACGACAACGCAAGGCTAGGCAATGCACGGAAGGCAAGCAAAGAGTAACGGAAGGCAAGGAAGGCAAGGGAAAGCAAGGCAAAGCAAGCAAGGCTATGGCAAGGTGAAACAAGGCTAAGGCACCACAACGCACGACTAGGCAATGCACGGCCAGCCAAGGAAAAGGTAACGCAAGGCAAGGCACTCTGAGGCAAGGCAAGGCTAATGCACGACAGCGCAAGGCTAGGCAATGCACGGAAGGCAAGCAAAGAGTAACGGAAACCAAGGAAGGCAAGGGAAAGCAAGGCAAGGGTAACGGAAGGAACGGCACGGCAAGGGGAAACAAGGATAAGGCACGACAACGCAAGGCTAGGCAATTCAGGGAAGGCAAGCAAAGAGTAACGGAAGGTAAGCAAGGCAAGGAAAAGCAAGGCAAAGCAAGGGTAACGGAAGGAACGGCACGGCAAGGCTAATGCACGACAACGCACGGCTAGGCAATGCACGGCAAGGCAAGGAAAGGGTAACGCCAGGCAAGGCACGGTCAGGCAAGGCAAGGCTAATGCACGACAAGGCAAGGCTAGGCAGTGCACGGCAAGGCAAGGAAAGGGTAACGCAAGGCAAGGCACTGTCAGGCGAGGCAAGGCTAAGGCACGACAACGCAAGGCTAGGCAATGCACGGAAGGAAAGCGAAGAGTAACGGAAGGCAAGGAAAGCAAGGGAAAGCAAGGGAAGGCAAGGGTAACGGAAGGAACGGCACGGCAAGGGGAAACAAGGCTAAGGCACGACAACACAGGGCTAGGCAATGCAGGGTAAGGGAAGGAAAGGGTAACGCAAGGCAAGGCACGGTTTGGGGAGGCAAGTATAATGCACGACCACGCAAGGATAGGCAATGCACGGAAAGCAAGCAAAGAGTAACGGAAGGCAAGGAATGCAAGGCAAAGCAAGGGAACGCAAGCAAGGCTATGGCAAGGTGAAAAAAGGCTAAGGCACGACCACGCAAGGCTAGGCAATGCACGGAAGGCATGCAAAGAGTAACGGAAAGCAAGGAAGGCTAGGCAAAGCAAGGCAACGCAAGCAAGGCTATGGCAAGTTGAAAAAAGGCTAAGACACGACAAGGCAAGGGTAGGCAATGCACGGAAGGCAAGCAAAGAGTAACGGAAGGCAAGGAAGGCAAGGGAAAGCAAGGCAAGGCAATGGTAACGGAAAGAACGGCACGGCAAGGGGAAACAAGGCTAAGGCACGACAACGCACTGCTAGGCAATGCACTGCAAGGCAAGGAAAGGGTAACGCAAGGCAAGGCACGGTCAGGCGAGGCAAGGCTAAGGCACGACAACGCAAAGGCTAGGCAGAGTGCAACGGCAAGGCAAGCAAGGGGAAAGAGTAACGGAAGGCAATGCAAGGCAAGGCAAGCAAGGTAACGCAAGTCAAGGCACGGCAAGGGGAAAAAGGCTAAGCACGGCAACGGAGGCAAGGCAAGCAAATGGTAACGCAAGTCAAGGCAGGCAGGCAATGCACGGCTAGGCAGTGCATGGCTAGGCAAAGAAAGAGTAACGGAAGGAAAGGAAGGCAAAGCAAAGCAAGGCAAGGCAAGTGTAACGAAAGGCAAGGCACGGCAAGGGGAAACAAGGCTAAGGAACGGCAACGCAGGGCTAGGGAATGCACGGCCAGGCAAGGAAAGGGTAACGAAAGGCAAGGCACGGTAAGGCAAGACAAGGCTAATGCACGACAACGCACGGCTAGGCAATGCACGGCAAGGGAAGGAAAGGGTAACGCAAGGCAAGGCACGGTCAGGAGAGGCAAGGCTAATGCACGACAACGCAAGGCTAGGCAATGCACGGAAGGCAAGCAAAGAGTAACGGAAGGCAAGGAAGGCAAGGGAAACCAAGGCAAGGCAAGGGTAACGGAAGGAACGCCTCGGCAAGGGGAAACAAGGCTAAGGCACGGCAACGCAGGGCTAGGCAATGCAAGGCAAGGCAAGGAAAGGGTAACGCAAGGCAAGGCACGGTCAGGCGAGGCAAGGCTAATGCACGACATCGCAAGGCTAGGCAGTGCACGGCTAGGCAAGGAAAGAGTAACGGAAGGAAAGGAAGGCAAGGCAAAGCAAGGCAAGGCAAGTGTAACAAAAGGAAAGGCACGGCAAGGGGAAACAAGGCTAAGGAACGGCAACGCACGGCTAGGCAATGCACGGCCAGGCAAGGAAAGGGTAACGCAAGGCGAGGCACGGTAAGGCTAGACAAGGCTAATGCACGACGACGCACGGCTAGGCAATGCTCGGCAAGGCAAGGAAAGGGTAACGCAAGGCAAGGCACGGTCAGGCGAGGCAAGGCTAATGACGACAACGCAAGGCTAGGCAATGCACGGAAGGCAAGCAAAGAGTAACGGAAGGCAAGGAAGGCAAGGGAAACCAAGGCAAGGCAATAGTAACGGAAGGAACGGCTCGGCAAGGGGAAACAAGGCTAAGGCACGACAACACAGTTCTAGGCAATGCAGGGCAAGGCAAGGAAAGGGTAACGCAAGGCAAGGCACGGTTTGGGGAGGCAAGGCTAATGCACGACAACGCAAGGCTAGGCAATGCACGGAAGGCAAGCAAAGAGTAACGGAAGGCAAGGAAGGCAAGGGAAAGCAAGTTAAGGCAAGGGTAACGGAAGGAACGGCACGGCAAGGGGAAACAAGGCTAAGGCACGGCAACGCAGGGCTAGGCAATGCACGGCAAGGCAAGGAAAGGGTAACGCAAGGCAAGGCACGGTCAGGCGAGGCAAGGGTAATGCACGACAACGCAAGGCTACGCAATGCACGGCCAGCCAAGGAAAAGGTAACGCAAGGCAAGGCACTCTGAGGCAAGGCAAGGCAAATGCATGACAGCGCATGGCTAGGCAATGCACGGAAGGCAAGCAAAGAGTAACGGAAACCAAGGAAGGCAAGGGAAAGCAAGGCAAGGGTAACGGAAGGAACGGCACGGCAAGGGCAAACAAGGCTAAGGCACGACAACGAACGGCTAGGCAATGCAGGGCAAGGCAAGGTAAGGTTAACGCAAGGCAAGGCACGGTCAGGCGAGGCAAGGCTAAGGCACGACAACGCAAGGCTAGGCAATGCACGGAAGGCAAGCAAAGAATAACGGAATGCAAGGAAGGCAAGGGAAAGCAAGGCAAGGCAAGGTTACCGGAAGGAACGGCACGGCAAGGGGAAACAAGGCTAAGGCACGGCAACGAACGGCTAGGCAATGCACGGCAAGGCAAGGAAAGGGTAACGCAAGGCAAGGCACGGTGAGGCAAGGCAAGGCTGATGCACGACAACGCACGGCTAGGCAATGCACGGCAAGGCAAGGAAAGGGTAACGCAAGGCAAGGCACGGTCAGGCGACGCAAGGCTAAGGCACGACAACGCAAGGCTAGGCAATGCACGAAAGGCAAGCAAAGAGTAACGGAAGGCAAGGAAGGCAAGGGAAAGCAGGGGAAGGCAAGGGTAACGGAAGGAACGGCACGGTAAGGGGAAACAAGGCTAAGGCACGACAACGTAGGGCTAGGCAATGCACGGCAAGGCAAGGAAAGGGTAACGCAAGGCAAGGCACGGTCAGGCGAGGCAAGGGTAATGCACGACAACGCAAGGCTACGCAGTGCACGGCTAGGCAAGGAAAGAGTAACGGAAGGAAAGGAAGGCAAGGCAAAGCAAGGCAAGGCAAGTGTAACAAAAGGCACGGCACGGCAAGGGGAAACAAGGCTAAGGTACGGCAACGCAAGGCTAAGCAATGCACGGCCAGGCAAGGAAAGGGTAACGCAAGGCAAGGCACGGTAAGGCAAGGCGAGGCTAATGCACGACAACGCACGGCTTGGCAATGCACGACAAGGCAAGGAAAGGGTAACGCAAGGCAAGGCACGGTTAGGCGAGGCAAGGCTAAGGCACGACAACGCTAGGCTAGGCAATGCACGGAAGGCAAGCAAAGAGTAACGGAATGCAAGGAATGCAAGGCAAAGCAAGGCAACGCAAGCAAGGCTATGGCAAGGTGAAAAAAGGCTAAGGCACGAAAACGCAAGGCTAGGCAATGCACGGAAGGCAAGCAAAGAGTAACGGAATGGAAGGAAGGCAAGGCAAAGCAAGCAAGGCTATGGCAAGGTGAAACAAGGCTAAGGCACCACAACGCACGGCTAGGCAATGCACGGCCAGCCAAGGAAAAGGTAACGCAAGGCAAGGCACTGTGAGGCAAGGCAAGGCTAATGCACGACAGCGCAAGGCTAGGCAATGCACGGAAGGCAAGCAAAGAGTAACGGAAACCAAGGAAGGCAAGGGAAAGCAAGGCAAGGCAAGGGTAACGGAAGTAACGGCACGGCAATGGGAAACAAGGCTAAGGCAAGACAACGCACGGCTAGGCATTGCACGGCAAGGCAAGGAAAGGGTAACGCCAGGCAAGGCACGGTCAGGCAAGGCAAGGCTAATGCACGACAAGGCAAGGCTTGGCAGTGCACTGCAAGGCAAGGAACGGGTAACGCAAGGCAAGGCACTGTCAGGCGAGGCAAGGCTAAGGCACGACAACGCAAGGTTAGCCAATGCACGGAAGGCAAGCAAAGAGTAACGGAAGGCAAGGAATGCAAGGCAAAGCAAGGCAACGCAAGCAAGGCTATGGCAAGGTGAAAAAAGTCTAAGGCACGACCACGCAAGGCTAGGCAATGCACGGAAGGCAAGCAAAGAGTAACGGAAGGCAAGGAAGGCAAGGCAAAGCAAGGCAACGCAAGCAAGGCTATGGCAAGGTGAAAAAAGGCTAAGACACGACAACGTAAGGCTAGGCAATGCACGGAAGGCAAGCAAAGAGTAACGGAAGGCAAGGAATGCAAGGGAAAGCAAGGCAAGGGTAACGGAAGGAACGGCACGGCAAGGGCAAACAAGGCTAAGGCACGACAACGAACGGCTAGGAAATGCACTGCAAGGCAAGGAAAGGGTAACGCAAGGCCAGGCACGGTCAGGCGAGGCAAGGCTAAGGCACGACTACACAAGGCTAGGCAATGCACGGAAGGCAAGCAAAGAGTAACGGAAGGCAAGGAATGCAAGGGAAAGAAGGGGAAGGCAAGGGTAACGAAAGGAACGGCACGGTAAGGGGAAACAAGGCTAAGGCACGACAACACAGGGCTAGGCAATGCAGGGCAAGGCAAGGTAAGGGTAACGCAAAGCAAGGCACGGTCAGGCGAGGCAAGGGTAAGGCACGACAACCCAAGGCTAGGCAATGCACGGAAGGCAAGCAAAGAGTAACGGAACGCAAGGAAGGCAAGGGAATGCAAGGCAAGGCAAGGTTAACGGAAGGAACGGCACGGCAAGGGGAAACAACACTAAGGCACGGTAACGCACGGCTAGGCAATGCAGGGCAAGGCAAGGAAATGGTAACGCAAGGCAAGGCACGGTTTGGGGAAGCAAGGCTAATGCACGACAACGCAAGGCTAGGCAGTGCACGGCTAGGCAAGGAAAGAGTAAGGGAAGGAAAGGAAGGCAAGGCAAAGCAAGGCAAGGCAAGTGTAACAAAAGGCAAGGCACGGCAAGGGGAAACAAGGCTAAGGAACGGCAACGCAGGGGTAGGCAATGCACGGCAAGGCAAGGAAAGGGTAACGCAAGGCAAGGCACTGTCAGGCGAGGCGAAGCTAATGCACGACATCGCAAGCCTAGGCAGTGCACGGCTAGGCAAGGAAAGAGTAATGGAAGGAAAGGAAGGCAAGGAAAAGCATGGCAAGGCAAGTGTAACAACAGGCACGGCACGGCAAGGGGAAACAAGGCTAAGGCACGACAACGCAAGGCTAGGCAATGCAGGGCAAGGCAAGGAAAGGGTAACGCAAGGCAAGGCACGGTTTGGGGAGGCAAGGCTAATGCACGACAACGCAAGGCTAGGCAATGCACGGAAGGCAAGCAAAGAGTAACGGAAGGCAAGGAAGGCAAGGGAAAGCAGGGGAAGGGAAGGGTAACGGAAGGAACGGCACGGCAAGGGGAAACAAGGCTAAGGCACGGCAACGCAAGACTAAGCAATGCACGGCCAGACAAAAAGGGTAACGCAAGGCAAGGTACTGTCAGGCGAGGGAAGGCTAAGGCACGACAACGCAAGGCTAAGCAATGCACGGAAGGCAAGCAAAGAGTAACGGAAGGCAAGGAATGCAAGGCAAAGCAAGGCAAAGCAAGCAAGGCTATGGCAAGGTGAAACAAGGCTAAAGCACCACAACGCACGGCTAGGCAATGCACGGCCAGCCAAGGAAAAGGTAACGCAAAGCAAGGCACTCAGAGGCAAGGCAAGGCTAATGCACGACAGCGCAAGGCTAGGCAATGCACGGAAGGCAAGCAAAGAGTAACGGAAACCAAGGAAGGCAAGGGAAAGCAAGGCAAGGGAAGGGTAACGGAAGGAACGGCACGGCAAGGGGAAACAAGGCTAAGGCACGGCAACGCACGGCTAGGCAATGCACGGCAAGGCAAGGAAAGGGTATCGCAAGGCAAGGCACGGTCAGGCGAGGCAAGGCTAAGGCACGACAACGCAAGGCTAGGCAATGCACGAAAGGCAAGCAAAGAGTAACGGAAGGCAAGGAAGGCAAGGGAAAGCAGGGGAAGGCAAGGGTAACGGAAGGAACGACACGGTAAGGGGAAACAAGGCTAAGGCACGACAACGCAGGGCTAGGCAATGCACGGCAAGGCAAGGAAAGGGTAACGCAAGGCAAGGCACGGTCAGGCGAGGCAAGGGTAATGCACGACAACGCAAGGCTACGCAGTGCACGGCTAGGCAAGGAAAGAGTAACGCAAGGAAAGGAAGGCAAGGCAAAGCAAGGCAAGGCAAGTGTAACAAAAGGCACGGCACGGCAAGGGCAAACAAGGCTAAGGCACGGCAACGCAAGGCTAAGCAATGCACGGCCAGGCAAGGAAAGGGTAACGCAAGGCAAGGCACGGTAAGGCAAGGCGAGGCTAATGCACGACAACGCACCGCTAGGCAATGCACGGCAAGGCAAGGAAAGGGTAACGCAAGGCAAGGCACGGTTTGGGGAAGCAAGGCTAATGCACGACAACGCAAGGCTAGGCAATGCACGGAAGGCAAGTAAAGAGTAACGGAAGGCAAGGAATGCAAGGCAAAGCAAGGCAACGCAAGCAAGGCTATGGCAAGGTGAAAAAAGGCTAAGGCACGACCACGCAAGGCTAGGCAATGCACGGAAGGGAAGCAAAGAGTAACGGAAGGCAAGGAAGGCAAGGGAAAGCAAGGCAAAGCAAGCAAGGCTATGGCAAGGTGAAACAAGGCTAAGGCACCACAACGCACGACTAGGCAATGCACGGCCAGCCAAGGAAAAGGTAACGCAAGGCAAGGCACTCTGAGGCAAGGCAAGGCTAATGCACGACAGCGCAAGGCTAGGCAATGCACGGAAGGCAAGCAAAGAGTAACGGAAACCAAGGAAGGCAAGGGAAAGCAAGGTAAGGGTAACGGAAGGAACGGCACGGCAAGGGGAAACAAGGCTAAAGCACGACAACGCACGGCTAGGCAATGCACGGCAAGGCAAGGAAAGGGTAACGCCAGGCAAGGCACGGTCAGGCAAGGCAAGGCTAATGCACGACAAGGCAAGGCTAGGCAGTGCACGGCAAGGCAAGGAAAGGGTAACGCAAGGCAAGGCACTGTCAGGCGAGGCAAGGCTAAGGCACGACAACGCAAGGCTAGGCAATGCACGGAAGGAAAGCGAAGAGTAACGGAAGGCAAGGAAAGCAAGGGAAAGCAAGGGAAGGCAAGGGTAACGGAAGGAACGGCACGGCAAGGGGAAACAAGGCTAAGGCACGACAACACAGGGCTAGGCAATGCAGGGTAAGGCAAGGAAAGGGTAACGCAAGGCAAGGCACGGTTTGGGGAGGCAAGTATAATGCACGACAACGCAAGGATAGGCAATGCACGGAAAGCAAGCAAAGAGTAACGGAAGGCAAGGAATGCAAGGCAAAGCAAGGGAACGCAAGCAAGGCTATGGCAAGGTGAAAAAAGGCTAAGGCACGACCACGCAAGGCTAGGCAATGCACGGAAGGCAAGCAAAGAGTAACGGAAAGCAAGGAAGGCAAGGCAAAGCAAGGCAACGCAAGCAAGGCTATGGCAATTTGAAAAAAGGCTAAGACACGACAAGGCAAGGGTAGGCAATGCACGGAAGGCAAGCAAAGAGTAACGGAAGGCAAGGAAGGCAAGGGAAAGCAAGGCAAGGCAATGGTAACGGAAAGAACGGCACGGCAAGGGGAAACAAGGCTAAGGCACGACAACGCACTGCTAGGCAATGCACTGCAAGGCAAGGAAAGGGTAACGCAAGGCAAGGCACGGTCAGGCGAGGCAAGGCTAAGGCACGACAACGCAAGGCTAGGCAATGAACGGAAGGCAAGCAAAGAGTAACGGAACGCAAGGAAGGCAAGGGAAAGCAAGGCAAGGCAAGGTTACCAGAAGGAACGGCACTGCAAGGGGAAACAAGGCTAAGGCACGGCAACGCACGGCTAGGCAATGCAGGGCAAGGCAAGGAAATGGTAACGCAAGGCAAGGCACGGTTTGGGGAGGCAAAGCTAATGCACGACAACGCAAGGCTAGGCAGTGCACGGCTAAGCAAGGAAAGAGTAACGGAAGGAAAGGAAGGCAAGGCAAAGCAAGGCAAGGCAAGTGTAACGAAAGGCAAGGCACGGCAAGGGGAAACAAGGCTAAGGAACGGCAACGCACGGCTAGGCAATGCACGGCCAGGCAAGGAAAGGGTAACGAAAGGCAAGGCACGGTAAGGCAAGACAAGGCTAATGCACGACAACGCACGGCTAGGCAATGCACGGCAAGGCAAGGAAAGGGTAACGCAAGGCAAGGCACGGTCAGGAGAGGCAAGGCTAATGCACGACAACGCAAGGCTAGGCAATGCACGGAAGGGAAGCAAAGAGTAACGGAAGGCAAGGAAGGCAAGGGAAACCAAGGCAAGGCAAGGGTAACGGAAGGAACGGCTCGGCAAAGGGAAACAAGGCTAAGGCACGGCAACGCAGGAGTAGGCAATGCACGGCAAGGCAAGGAAAGGGTAATGCAAGGCAAGGCACTGTCAGGCGAGGCAAAGCTAATGCACGACATCGCAAGGCTAGGCAGTGCACGGCTAGGCAAGGAAAGAGTAACGGAAGGAAAGGAAGGCAAGGCAAAGCAAGGCAAGGCAAGTGTAACAAAAGGAAAGGCAAGGCAAGGGGAAACAAGGCTAAGGAACGGCAACGCACGGCTAGGCAATGCACGGCCAGGCAAGGAAAGGGTAACGCAAGGCGAGGCACGGTAAGGCTAGACAAGGCTAATGCACGACAACGCACGGCTAGGCAATGCTCGGCAAGGCAAGGAAAGGGTAACGCAAGGCAAGGCACGGTCAGGCGAGGCAAGGCTAATGACGACAACGCAAGGCTAGGCAATGCACGGAAGGCAAGCAAAGAGTAACGGAAGGCAAGGAAGGCAAGGGAAACCAAGGCAAGGCAAGAGTAACGGAAGGAACGGCTCGGCAAGGGGAAACAAGGCTAAGGCACGGCAACGCAGGGCTAGGCAATGCACGGCAAGGCAAGGAAAGAGTAACGGAAGGAAAGGAAGGCAAGTCAAAGCCAGGCAAGGCAAGTGTAACAAAAGGCACGCCACGGCAAGGGGAAACAAGGCTAAGGCACGACAACGCACGGCTAGGCAATGCACGGCAAGGCAAGGAAAGGGTAACGCAAGGCAAGGCACGGTGAGGCTAGGCAAGGCTAATGCACGACAACGCAAGGCTAGGCAATGCACCACAATGCAAGGAAAGCTTAAAGCAAAGGAAGGCACGGTCAGGCGAGATAAGGCTAAGGCACGACAACGCAAGGCTAGGCAATGCAGGGAAGGGAAGCAAAGAGTAACGGAAGGTATGCAAGGCAAGGAAAAGCAAGGAAAGTCAAGGGTAACGGAAGGAACGACACGGCAAGGATAAACAAGGCTAAGGCACGGCAACGCAGGCTAGGCAATGCACGGCAAGGCAAGGAAAGGGTAACGCATGGGAAAGCACGGTCAGGCGAGGCAAGGCTAAGGTATGACAACGGAAGGCTAGGCAATGCACGGAAAGCAAGCAAAGAGTAACGGAACGCAAGGAAGGCAAGGGAAAGCAAGGGAAGGTAAGGGTAACGGAAGGAACGGCACGGCAAGGGGAAACAAGGCTAAGGCACGGCAACGTAGGCTAGGCAATGCACGGCAAGGCAAGGAAAGGGTAACGCATGGGAAAGCACGGTCAGGCGAGGCAAGGCTAAGGCACGACAACGCAAGGCTAGGCAATGCACGGAAGGCAAGCAAAGAGTAACGGAAGGTAAGGAAGGCAAGGGAAAGCAAAGAAAGGCAAGTGTAACGGAAGGAACGACACGGCAAGGGGAAACAAGGCTAAGGCACGACAACGCACGGCTAGGCAAGGCACGGCAAGGCAAGCAAAGGGTAACGCAAGGAAAGGCACGGTGAGGCTAGGCAAGGCTAATGCACGAAAACGCAAGGCTAGGCGATGCACGACAATGCAAGGAAAGCTTAAAGCAAAGGAAGGCAAGGTCAGGCGAGATAAAGCTAAGGCACGACAACGCAAGGCTAGGAAATTCAGGGAAGGCAAGCAAAGAGTAACGGAAGGTAAGCTAGGCAAGGAAAAGGAAGGACAGGCCAGGGTAACGGAAGGAACGGCACGGCAAGGGGAAACAAGTCTAAGGCACGACACCGAACGCTAGGCAATGAACGGCAAGGCAAGGAAAGTGTAAAGCATTTGAAAGCACGGTCAGGCGAGGCAACGCTAAGGCACGACAACGCAAGGCTAGGCAATGCACGGAAGGCAAGCATAGAGTAACGGAAGGTAAGGAAGGCAAGGGAAAGCAGGGAAAGGCAAGGGTAACGGAAGGAACGGCACGGCAAGGGGTAAGAAGGCTAAGGCACGACAACGCACGGCTAGGCAATTCAGGGAAGGCAAGCAAAGAGTAACGGAAGGTACGCAAGGCAAGGAAAAGCAAGGAAAGCAAGGGTAACGGAAGGAACGGCACGGCAAGGGGAAACAAGGCTAAGTCACGACAACGCACGGCTAGGCAATGCACGGCAAGGCAAGGAAATGGTAACGCTAGGCAAGGCACGGTCAGGCAAGGCAAGGCTAATGCACGACAAGGCAAGGCTAGGCAGTGCACGGCAAGGCAAGGAAAGGGTAACACAAGGCAAGGCACTGTCTGGCGAGGCAAGGCTAAGGCACGACAACGCAAGGCTAGGCAATGCACGGAAGGAAAGCGAAGAGTAACGGAAGGCAAGGAAAGCAAGGGAAAGCAAGGGAAGACAAGGGTAACGGAAGGA
This sequence comes from Macrotis lagotis, assembly GCF_037893015.1. Lineage (NCBI taxonomy): Eukaryota > Metazoa > Chordata > Mammalia > Peramelemorphia > Peramelidae > Macrotis > Macrotis lagotis. The sequence continues at coordinate 22,007 of NW_027422463.1, forward strand.
ACGGCACGGCAAGGGGAAACAAGGCTAAGGCACGACAACACAGGGCTAGGCAATGCAAGGTAAGGTAAGGAAAGGGTAACACAAGGCAAGGCACGGTTTGGGGAGGCAAGTCTAATGCACGACAACGCAAGGCTAGGCAATGCACGGAAGGCAAGCAAAGAGTAACGGAAAGCAAGGAAGGCAAGGCAAAGCAAGGCAACGCAAGCAAGGCTATGGCAAGGTGAAAAAAGGCTAAGGCACGAAAACGCAAGGCTAGGCAATGCACGGAAGGCAAGCAAAGAGTAACGGAATGGAAGGAAGGCAAGGCAAAGCAAGCAAGGCTATGGCAAGGTGAAACAAGGCTAAGGCACCACAACGCACGGCTAGGCAATGCACGGCCAGCCAAGGAAAAGGTAACGCAAGGCAAGGCACTGTGAGGCAAGGCAAGGCTAATGCACGACAGCGCAAGGCTAGGCAATGCACGGAAGGCAAGCAAAGAGTAACGGAAACCAAGGAAGGCAAGGGAAAGCAAGGCAAGGCAAGTGTAACGGAAGTAACGGCACGGCAATGGGAAACAAGGCTAAGGCAAGACAACGCACGGCTAGGCATTGCACGGCAAGGCAAGGAAAGGGTAACGCCAGGCAAGGCACGGTCAGGCAAGGCAAGGCTAATGCACGACAAGGCAAGGCTTGGCAGTGCACTGCAAGGCAAGGAACGGGTAACGCAAGGCAAGGCACTGTCAGGCGAGGCAAGGCTAAGGCACGACAACGCAAGGTTAGCCAATGCACGGAAGGCAAGCAAAGAGTAACGGAAGGCAAGGAATGCAAGGCAAAGCAAGGCAACGCAAGCAAGGCTATGGCAAGGTGAAAAAAGTCTAAGGCACGACCACGCAAGGCTAGGCAATGCACGGAAGGCAAGCAAAGAGTAACGGAAGGCAAGGAAGGCAAGGCAAAGCAAGGCAACGCAAGCAAGGCTATGGCAAGGTGAAAAAAGGCTAAGACACGACAACGTAAGGCTAGGCAATGCACGGAAGGCAAGCAAAGAGTAACGGAAGGCAAGGAATGCAAGGGAAAGCAAGGCAAGGGTAACGGAAGGAACGGCACGGCAAGGGCAAACAAGGCTAAGGCACGACAACGAACGTCTAGGAAATGCACTGCAAGGCAAGGAAAGGGTAACGCAAGGCCAGGCACGGTCAGGCGAGGCAAGGCTAAGGCACGACTACACAAGGCTAGGCAATGCACGGAAGGCAAGCAAAGAGTAACGGAAGGCAAGGAATGCAAGGGAAAGAAGGGGAAGGCAAGGGTAACGAAAGGAACGGCACGGTAAGGGGAAACAAGGCTAAGGCACGACAACACAGGGCTAGGCAATGCAGGGCAAGGCAAGGTAAGGGTAACGCAAAGCAAGGCACGGTCAGGCGAGGCAAGGGTAAGGCACGACAACCCAAGGCTAGGCAATGCACGGAAGGCAAGCAAAGAGTAACGGAACGCAAGGAAGGCAAGGGAATGCAAGGCAAGGCAAGGTTAACGGAAGGAACGGCACGGCAAGGGGAAACAACACTAAGGCACGGTAACGCACGGCTAGGCAATGCAGGGCAAGGCAAGGAAATGGTAACGCAAGGCAAGGCACGGTTTGGGGAAGCAAGGCTAATGCACGACAACGCAAGGCTAGGCAGTGCACGGCTAGGCAAGGAAAGAGTAAGGGAAGGAAAGGAAGGCAAGGCAAAGCAAGGCAAGGCAAGTGTAACAAAAGGCAAGGCACGGCAAGGGGAAACAAGGCTAAGGAACGGCAACGCAGGGGTAGGCAATGCACGGCAAGGCAAGGAAAGGGTAACGCAAGGCAAGGCACTGTCAGGCGAGGCGAAGCTAATGCACGACATCGCAAGGCTAGGCAGTGCACGGCTAGGCAAGGAAAGAGTAATGGAAGGAAAGGAAGGCAAGGAAAAGCATGGCAAGGCAAGTGTAACAACAGGCACGGCACGGCAAGGGGAAACAAGGCTAAGGCACGACAACGCAAGGCTAGGCAATGCAGGGCAAGGCAAGGAAAGGGTAACGAAAGGCAAGGCACGGTTTGGGGAGGCAAGGCTAATGCACGACAACGCAAGGCTAGGCAATAAACGGAAGGCAAGCAAAGAGTAACGGAAGGCAAGGAAGGCAAGGGAAAGCAAGGCAAGGCAAGGGTAACGGAAGGAACGGCACGACAAGGGGAAACAAGGCTAAGGCACGGCAACGCACGGCTAGGCAATGCACGGCAAGGCAAGGAAAGGGTAACGCAAGGAAAGGCACGGTGAGGCAAGGCAAGGCTGATGCACGACAACGCACGGCTAGGCAATGCACGGCAAGGCAAGGAACGGGTAACGCAAGGCAAGGCACGGTCAGGCGAGGCAAGGCTAAGGCACGACAACGCAAGGCTACGCAATGCACGGAAGGCAAGCAAAGAGTAACGGAAGGCAAGGAAGGCAAGGGAAAGCAGGGGAAGGGAAGGGTAACGGAAGGAACGGCTCGGCAAGGGGAAACAAGGCTAAGGCACGGTAACGAAGAGCTAGGCAATGCACGCGAAGGCAAGGAAAGGGTAACGCAAGGCAAGGCACGGTTAGGCGAGGCAAGGGTAATGCACGAGAACGCAAGGCTACGCAGTGCACGGCTAGGCAAGGAAAGAGTAACGGAAGGAAAGGAAGGCAAGGCAAAGCAAGGCAAGGCAAGTGTAAGACAAGGTACGGCACGGCAAGGGGAAACAAGGCTAAGGCACGGCAACGCAAGACTAAGCAATGCACGGCCAGACAAAAAGGGTAACGCAAGGCAAGGTACTGTCAGGCGAGGGAAGGCTAAGGCACGACAACGCAAGGCTAAGCAATGCACGGAAGGCAAGCAAAGAGTAACGGAAGGCAAGGAATGCAAGGCAAAGCAAGGCAAAGCAAGCAAGGCTATGGCAAGGTGAAACAAGGCTAAAGCACCACAACGCACGGCTAGGCAATGCACGGCCAGCCAAGGAAAAGGTAACGCAAAGCAAGGCACTCAGAGGCAAGGCAAGGCTAATGCACGACAGCGCAAGGCTAGGCAATGCACGGAAGGCAAGCAAAGAGTAACGGAAACCAAGGAAGGCAAGGGAAAGCAAGGCAAGGGAAGGGTAACGGAAGGAACGGCACGGCAAGGGGAAACAAGGCTAAGGCACGGCAACGCACGGCTAGGCAATGCACGGCAAGGCAAGGAAAGGGTATCGCAAGGCAAGGCACGGTCAGGCGAGGCAAGGCTAAGGCACGACAACGCAAGGCTAGGCAATGCACGAAAGGCAAGCAAAGAGTAACGGAAGGCAAGGAAGGCAAGGGAAAGCAGGGGAAGGCAAGGGTAACGGAAGGAACGACACGGTAAGGGGAAACAAGGCTAAGGCACGACAACGCAGGGCTAGGCAATGCACGGCAAGGCAAGGAAAGGGTAACGCAAGGCAAGGCACGGTCAGGCGAGGCAAGGGTAATGCACGACAACGCAAGGCTACGCAGTGCACGGCTAGGCAAGGAAAGAGTAACGCAAGGAAAGGAAGGCAAGGCAAAGCAAGGCAAGGCAAGTGTAACAAAAGGCACGGCAAGGCAAGGGCAAACAAGGCTAAGGCACGGCAACGCAAGGCTAAGCAATGCACGGCCAGGCAAGGAAAGGGTAACGCAAGGCAAGGCACGGTAAGGCAAGGCGAGGCTAATGCACGACAACGCACCGCTAGGCAATGCACGGCAAGGCAAGGAAAGGGTAACGCAAGGCAAGGCACGGTTTGGGGAAGCAAGGCTAATGCACGACAACGCAAGGCTAGGCAATGCACGGAAGGCAAGTAAAGAGTAACGGAAGGCAAGGAATGCAAGGCAAAGCAAGGCAACGCAAGCAAGGCTATGGCAAGGTGAAAAAAGGCTAAGGCACGACCACGCAAGGCTAGGCAATGCACGGAAGGGAAGCAAAGAGTAACCGAAGGCAAGGAAGGCAAGGCAAAGCAAGGCAACGCAAGCAAGGCTATGGCAAGGTGAAAAAAGGCTAAGACACGACAACGCAAGGCTAGGCAATGCACGGAAGGCAAGCAAAGAGTAACGGAAGGCAAGGAAGGCAAGGGAAAGCAAGGCAAACCAAGCAAGGCTATGGCAAGGTGAAACAAGGCTAAGGCACCACAACGCACGACTAGTCAATGCACGGCCAGCCAAGGAAAAGGTAACGCAAGGCAAGGCACTCTGAGGCAAGGCAAGGCTAATGCACGACAGCGCAAGGCTAGGCAATGCACGGAAGGCAAGCAAAGAGTAACGGAAACCAAGGAAGGCAAGGGAAAGCAAGGCAAGGGTAACGGAAGGAACGGCACGGCAAGGGGAAACAAGGCTAAGGCACGACAACGCACGGCTAGGCAATGCACGGCAAGGCAAGGAAAGGGTAACGCCAGGCAAGGCACGGTCAGGCAAGGCAAGGCTAATGCACGACAAGGCAAGGCTAGGCAGTGCACGGCAAGGCAAGGAAAGGGTAACGCAAGGCAAGGCACTGTCAGGCGAGGCAAGGCTAAGGCACGACAACGCAAGGCTAGGCAATGCACGGAAGGAAAGCGAAGAGTAACGGAAGGCAAGGAAAGCAAGGGAAAGCAAGGGAAGGCAAGGGTAACGGAAGGAACGGCACGGCAAGGGGAAACAAGGCTAAGGCACGACAACACAGGGCTAGGCAATGCAGGGTAAGGCAAGGAAAGGGTAACGCAAGGCAAGGCACGGTTTGGGGAGGCAAGTATAATGCACGACAACGCAAGGATAGGCAATGCACGGAAAGCAAGCAAAGAGTAACGGAAGGCAAGGAATGCAAGGCAAAGCAAGGGAACGCAAGCAAGGCTATGGCAAGGTGAAAAAAGGCTAAGGCACGACCACGCAAGTCTAGGCAATGCACGGAAGGCAAGCAAAGAGTAACGGAAAGCAAGGAAGGCAAGGCAAAGCAAGGCAACGCAAGCAAGGCTATGGCAATTTGAAAAAAGGCTAAGACACGACAAGGCAAGGGTAGGCAATGCACGGAAGGCAAGCAAAGAGTAACGGAAGGCAAGGAAGGCAAGGGAAAGCAAGGCAAGGCAATGGTAACGGAAAGAACGGCACGGCAAGGGGAAACAAGGCTAAGGCACGACAACGCACTGCTAGGCAATGCACTGCAAGGCAAGGAAAGGGTAACGCAAGGCAAGGCACGGTCAGGCGAGGCAAGGCTAAGGCACGACAACGCAAGGCTAGGCAATGAACGGAAGGCAAGCAAAGAGTAACGGAACGCAAGGAAGGCAAGGGAAAGCAAGGCAAGGCAAGGTTACCAGAAGGAACGGCACTGCAAGGGGAAACAAGGCTAAGGCACGGCAACGCACGGCTAGGCAATGCAGGGGAAGGCAAGGAAATGGTAACGCAAGGCAAGGCACGGTTTGGGGAGGCAAAGCTAATGCACGACAACGCAAGGCTAGGCAGTGCACGGCTAAGCAAGGAAAGAGTAACGGAAGGAAAGGAAGGCAAGGCAAAGCAAGGCAAGGCAAGTGTAACGAAAGGCAAGGCACGGCAAGGGGAAACAAGGCTAAGGAACGGCAACGCACGGCTAGGCAATGCACGGCCAGGCAAGGAAAGGGTAACGAAAGGCAAGGCACGGTAAGGCAAGACAAGGCTAATGCACGACAACGCACGGCTAGGCAATGCACGGCAAGGCAAGGACAGGGTAACGCAAGGCAAGGCACGGTCAGGAGAGGCAAGGCTAATGCACGACAACGCAAGGCTAGGCAATGCACGGAAGGGAAGCAAAGAGTAACGGAAGGCAAGGAAGGCAAGGGAAACCAAGGCAAGGCAAGGGTAACGGAAGGAACGGCTCGGCAAAGGGAAACAAGGCTAAGGCACGGCAACGCAGGAGTAGGCAATGCACGGCAAGGCAAGGAAAGGGTAATGCAAGGCAAGGCACTGTCAGGCGAGGCAAAGCTAATGCACGACATCGCAAGGCTAGGCAGTGCACGGCTAGGCAAGGAAAGAGTAACGGAAGGAAAGGAAGGCAAGGCAAAGCAAGGCAAGGCAAGTGTAACAAAAGGAAAGGCAAGGCAAGGGGAAACAAGGCTAAGGAACGGCAACGCACGGCTAGGCAATGCACGGCCAGGCAAGGAAAGGGTAACGCAAGGCGAGGCACGGTAAGGCTAGACAAGGCTAATGCACGACAACGCACGGCTAGGCAATGCTCGGCAAGGCAAGGAAAGGGTAACGCAAGGCAAGGCACGGTCAGGCGAGGCAAGGCTAATGACGACAACGCAAGGCTAGGCAATGCACGGAAGGCAAGCAAAGAGTAACGGAAGGCAAGGAAGGCAAGGGAAACCAAGGCAAGGCAAGAGTAACGGAAGGAACGGCTCGGCAAGGGGAAACAAGGCTAAGGCACGGCAACGCAGGGCCAGGCAATGCACGGCAAGGCAAGGAAAGGGTAACGCAAGGCAAGGCACTGTCAGGCGAGGCAAAGCTAATGCACGACATCGCAAGGCTAGGCAGTGCACGGCTACGCAAGGAAAGAGTAACGGAAGGAAAGGAAGGCAAGGCAAAGCACGGCAAGGCAAGTGTAACAACAGGCACGGCACGGCAAGGGGAAAGAAGGCTAAGGCACGACAACGCAAGGCTAGGCAATGCACGGAAGGCAAGCAAAGAGTAACGGAAGGCAAGGAATGCAAAGGAAAGCAGGGGAAGGCAAGGGTAACGAAAGGAACGGCACGGTAAGGGGAAACAAGGCTAAGGCACGACAACACAATTCTAGGCAATGCAGGGCAAGGCAAGGAAAGGGTAACGCAAGGCAAGGCACGGTTTCGGGAGGCAAGGCTAATGCACGACAACGCAAGGCTAGGCAATGCACGGAAGGCAAGCAAAGAGTAACGGAAGGCAAGGAAGGCAAGGGAAAGCAAGTCAAGGCAAGGGTAACGGAAGGAACGGCACGGCAAGTGGAAACAAGGCTAAGGCACGGCAACGCAGGGCTAGGCAATGCACGGCAAGGCAAGGAAAGGGTAACGCAATGCAAGGCACGGTGAGGCAAGGCAAGGCTGATGCACGACAACGCACGGCTAGGCAATGCACGGCAAGGCAAGGAAAGAGTAACGGAAGGAAAGGAAGGCAAGGCAAAGCAAGGCAACGCAAGCAAGGCTATGGCAAGGTGAAAAAAGGCTAAGGCACGACCACGCAAGGCTAGGCAATGCACGGAAGGCAAGCAAAGAGTAACGGAAGGCAAGGAAGGCAAGGGAAAGCAAGTCAAGTCAAGGGTAACGGAAGGAACGGCACGGCAAGGGGAAACAAGGCTAATGCACGACAACGCAAGGCTAGGCAATGCACGGAAGGCAAGTAAAGAGTAACGGAAGGCAAGGAATGCAAGGCAAAGCAAGGCAACGCAAGCAAGGCTATGGCAAGGTGAAAAAAGGCTAAGGCACGACCACGCATGGCTAGGCAATGCAAGGAAGGGAAGCAAAGAGTAACGGAAGGCAAGGAAGGCAAGGCAAAGCAAGGCAACGCAAGCAAGGCTATGGCAAGGTGAAAAAAGGCTAAGACACGACAACGCAAGGCTAGGCAATGCACGGAAGGCAAGCAAAGAGTAACGGAAGGCAAGGAAGGCAAGGGAAAGCAAGGCAAAGCAAGCAAGGCTATGGCAAGGTGAAACAAGGCTAAGGCACCACAACGCACGACTAGGCAATGCACGGCCAGACAAGGAAAAGGTAACGAAAGGCAAGGCACTCTGAGGCAAGGCAAGGCTAATGCATGACAGCGCAAGGCTAGGCAATGCACGGAAGGCAAGCAAAGAGTAACGGAAACCAAGGAAGGCAAGGGAAAGCAAGGCAAGGGTAACGGAAGGAAGGGCACGGCAAGGGGAAACAAGGCTAAGGCACGACAACACAGGGCTAGGCAATGCACGGAAGGAAAGCGTAGAGTAACGGAAGGCAAGGAAAGCAAGGGAAAGCAAGGGAAGGCAAGGGTAACGGAAGGAACGGCACGGCAAGGGGAAACAAGGCTAAGGCACGACAACACAGGGCTAGGCAATGCAGGGTAAGGCAAGGAAAGGGAAACGCAAGGCAAGGCACGGTTTGGGGAGGCAAGTCTAATGCACGACAACGCAAGGCTAGGCAATGCACGGAAAGCAAGAAAAGAGTAACGGAAGGCAAGGAATGCAAGGCAAAGCAAGGCAACGCAAGCAAGGCTATGGCAAGGTGAAAAAAGGCTAAGGCACGACCATGCAAGGCTAGGCAATGCACGGAAGGCAAGCAAAGAGTAACGGAAAGAAAGGAAGGCAAGGCAAAGCAAGGCAACGCAAGCAAGGCTATGGCAAGGTGAAAAAAGGCTAAGACACGACAAGGCAAGGCTAGGCAATGCACGGAAGGCAAGCAAAGAGTAACGGAAGGCAAGGAAGGCAAGGGAAAGCAAGGCAAGGCAATGGTAACGGAAAGAACGGCACGGCAACGGGAAACAAGGCTAAGGCACGACAACGCACTGGTAGGCAATGCACTGCAAGGCAAGGAAAGGGTAACGCAAGGCAAGGCACGGTCAGGCGAGGTAAGGCTAAGGCACGACAACGCAAGGCTAGGCAATGCACAGAAGGCAAGCAAAGAGTAACGGAACGCAAGGAAGGGAAGGGAAAGCAAGGCAAGGCAAGGTTACCGGAAGGAACGGCACGGCAAGGGGAAACAAGGCTAAGGCACGGCAACGCACGGCTAGGCAATGCAGGGCAAGGCAAGGAAATGGTAACGCAAGGCAAGGCACGGTTTGGGGAGGCAAAGCTAATGCACGACAACGCAAGGCTAGGCAGTGCACGGCTAAGCAAGGAAAGAGTAACGGAAGGAAAGGAAGGCAAGGCAAAGCAAGGCAAGGCAAGTGTAACGAAAGGCAAGGCACGGCAAGGGGAAACAAGGCTAAGGAACGGCAACGCACGGCTAGGCAATGCACGGCCAGGCAAGGAAAGGGTAACGAAAGGCAAGGCACGGTAAGGCAAGACAAGGCTAATGCACGACAACGCACGGCTAGGCAATGCACGGCAAGGCAAGGAAAGGGTAACGCAAGGCAAGGCACGGTCAGGAGAGGCAAGGCTAATGCACGACAACGCAAGGCTAGGCAATGCACGGAAGGGAAGCAAAGAGTAACGGAAGGCAAGGAAGGCAAGGGAAACCAAGGCAAGGCAAGGGTAACGGAAGGAACGGCTCGGCAAAGGGAAACAAGGCTAAGGCACGGCAACGCAGGAGTAGGCAATGCACGGCAAGGCAAGGAAAGGGTAATGCAAGGCAAGGCACTGTCAGGCGAGGCAAAGCTAATGCACGACATCGCAAGGCTAGGCAGTGCACGGCTAGGCAAGGAAAGAGTAACGGAAGGAAAGGAAGGCAAGGCAAAGCAAGGCAAGGCAAGTGTAACAAAAGGAAAGGCAAGGCAAGGGGAAACAAGGCTAAGGAACGGCAACGCACGGCTAGGCAATGCACGGCCAGGCAAGGAAAGGGTAACGCAAGGCGAGGCACGGTAAGGCTAGACAAGGCTAATGCACGACAACGCACGGCTAGGCAATGCTCGGCAAGGCAAGGAAAGGGTAACGCAAGGCAAGGCACGGTCAGGCGAGGCAAGGCTAATGACGACAACGCAAGGCTAGGCAATGCACGGAAAGCAAGAAAAGAGTAACGGAAGGCAAGGAATGCAAGGCAAAGCAAGGCAACGCAAGCAAGGCTATGGCAAGGTGAAAAAAGGCTAAGGCACGACCATGCAAGGCTAGGCAATGCACGGAAGGCAAGCAAAGAGTAACGGAAAGAAAGGAAGGCAAGGCAAAGCAAGGCAACGCAAGCAAGGCTATGGCAAGGTGAAAAAAGGCTAAGACACGACAAGGCAAGGCTAGGCAATGCACGGAAGGCAAGCAAAGAGTAACGGAAGGCAAGGAAGGCAAGGGAAAGCAAGGCAAGGCAATGGTAACGGAAAGAACGGCACGGCAACGGGAAACAAGGCTAAGGCACGACAACGCACTGGTAGGCAATGCACTGCAAGGCAAGGAAAGGGTAACGCAAGGCAAGGCACGGTCAGGCGAGGTAAGGCTAAGGCACGACAACGCAAGGCTAGGCAATGCACAGAAGGCAAGCAAAGAGTAACGGAACGCAAGGAAGGGAAGGGAAAGCAAGGCAAGGCAAGGTTACCGGAAGGAACGGCACGGCAAGGGGAAACAAGGCTAAGGCACGGCAACGCACGGCTAGGCAATGCAGGGCAAGGCAAGGAAATGGTAACGCAAGGCAAGGCACGGTTTGGGGAGGCAAAGCTAATGCACGACAACGCAAGGCTAGTCAGTGCACGGCTAAGCAAGGAAAGAGTAACGGAAGGAAAGGAAGGCAAGGCAAAGCAAGGCAAGGCAAGTGTAACGAAAGGCAAGGCACGGCAAGGGGAAACAAGGCTAAGGAACGGCAACGCACGGCTAGGCAATGCACGGCCAGGCAAGGAAAGGGTAACGAAAGGCAAGGCACGGTAAGGCAAGACAAGGCTAATGCACGACAACGCACGGCTAGGCAATGCACGGCAAGGCAAGGAAAGGGTAACGCAAGGCAAGGCACGGTCAGGAGAGGCAAGGCTAATGCACGACAACGCAAGGCTAGGCAATGCACGGAAGGGAAGCAAAGAGTAACGGAAGGCAATGAAGGCAAGGGAAACCAAGGCAAGGCAAGGGTAACGGAAGGAACGGCTCGGCAAAGGGAAACAAGGCTAAGGCACGGCAACGCAGGAGTAGGCAATGCACGGCAAGGCAAGGAAAGGGTAATGCAAGGCAAGGCACTGTCAGGCGAGGCAAAGCTAATGCACGACATCGCAAGGCTAGGCAGTGCACGGCTAGGCAAGGAAAGAGTAACGGAAGGAAAGGAAGGCAAGGCAAAGCAAGGCAAGGCAAGTGTAACAAAAGGAAAGGCAAGGCAAGGGGAAACAAGGCTAAGGAACGGCAACGCACGGCTAGGCAATGCACGGCCAGGCAAGGAAAGGGTAACGCAAGGCGAGGCACGGTAAGGCTAGACAAGGCTAATGCACGACAACGCACGGCTAGGCAATGCTCGGCAAGGCAAGGAAAGGGTAACGCAAGGCAAGGCACGGTCAGGCGAGGCAAGGCTAATGACGACAACGCAAGGCTAGGCAATGCACGGAAGGCAAGCAAAGAGTAACGGAAGGCAAGGAAGGCAAGGGAAACCAAGGCAAGGCAAGAGTAACGGAAGGAACGGCTCGGCAAGGGGAAACAAGGCTAAGGCACGGCAACGCAGGGCCAGGCAATGCACGGCAAGGCAAGGAAAGGGTAACGCAAGGCAAGGCACTGTCAGGCGAGGCAAAGCTAATGCACGACATCGCAAGGCTAGGCAGTGCACGGCTACGCAAGGAAAGAGTAACGGAAGGAAAGGAAGGCAAGGCAAAGCACGGCAAGGCAAGTGTAACAACAGGCACGGCACGGCAAGGGGAAAGAAGGCTAAGGCACGACAACGCAAGGCTAGGCAATGCACGGAAGGCAAGCAAAGAGTAACGGAAGGCAAGGAATGCAAAGGAAAGCAGGGGAAGGCAAGGGTAACGAAAGGAACGGCACGGTAAGGGGAAACAAGGCTAAGGCACGACAACACAATTCTAGGCAATGCAGGGCAAGGCAAGGAAAGGGTAACGCAAGGCAAGGCACGGTTTCGGGAGGCAAGGCTAATGCACGACAACGCAAGGCTAGGCAATGCACGGAAGGCAAGCAAAGAGTAACGGAAGGCAAGGAAGGCAAGGGAAAGCAAGTCAAGGCAAGGGTAACGGAAGGAACGGCACGGCAAGTGGAAACAAGGCTAAGGCACGGCAACGCAGGGCTAGGCAATGCACGGCAAGGCAAGGAAAGGGTAACGCAATGCAAGGCACGGTGAGGCAAGGCAAGGCTGATGCACGACAACGCACGGCTAGGCAATGCACGGCAAGGCAAGGAAAGAGTAACGGAAGGAAAGGAAGGCAAGGCAAAGCAAGGCAACGCAAGCAAGGCTATGGCAAGGTGAAAAAAGGCTAAGGCACGACCACGCAAGGCTAGGCAATGCACGGAAGGCAAGCAAAGAGTAACGGAAGGCAAGGAAGGCAAGGGAAAGCAAGTCAAGTCAAGGGTAACGGAAGGAACGGCACGGCAAGGGGAAACAAGGCTAATGCACGACAACGCAAGGCTAGGCAATGCACGGAAGGCAAGTAAAGAGTAACGGAAGGCAAGGAATGCAAGGCAAAGCAAGGCAACGCAAGCAAGGCTATGGCAAGGTGAAAAAAGGCTAAGGCACGACCACGCATGGCTAGGCAATGCAAGGAAGGGAAGCAAAGAGTAACGGAAGGCAAGGAAGGCAAGGCAAAGCAAGGCAACGCAAGCAAGGCTATGGCAAGGTGAAAAAAGGCTAAGACACGACAACGCAAGGCTAGGCAATGCACGGAAGGCAAGCAAAGAGTAACGGAAGGCAAGGAAGGCAAGGGAAAGCAAGGCAAAGCAAGCAAGGCTATGGCAAGGTGAAACAAGGCTAAGGCACCACAACGCACGACTAGGCAATGCACGGCCAGACAAGGAAAAGGTAACGAAAGGCAAGGCACTCTGAGGCAAGGCAAGGCTAATGCATGACAGCGCAAGGCTAGGCAATGCACGGAAGGCAAGCAAAGAGTAACGGAAACCAAGGAAGGCAAGGGAAAGCAAGGCAAGGGTAACGGAAGGAACGGCACGGCAAGGGGAAACAAGGCTAAGGCACGACAACACAGGGCTAGGCAATGCACGGAAGGAAAGCGTAGAGTAACGGAAGGCAAGGAAAGCAAGGGAAAGCAAGGGAAGGCAAGGGTAACGGAAGGAACGGCACGGCAAGGGGAAACAAGGCTAAGGCACGACAACACAGGGCTAGGCAATGCAGGGTAAGGCAAGGAAAGGGAAACGCAAGGCAAGGCACGGTTTGGGGAGGCAAGTCTAATGCACGACAACGCAAGGCTAGGCAATGCACGGAAAGCAAGAAAAGAGTAACGGAAGGCAAGGAATGCAAGGCAAAGCAAGGCAACGCAAGCAAGGCTATGGCAAGGTGAAAAAAGGCTAAGGCACGACCATGCAAGGCTAGGCAATGCACGGAAGGCAAGCAAAGAGTAACGGAAAGAAAGGAAGGCAAGGCAAAGCAAGGCAACGCAAGCAAGGCTATGGCAAGGTGAAAAAAGGCTAAGACACGACAAGGCAAGGCTAGGCAATGCACGGAAGGCAAGCAAAGAGTAACGGAAGGCAAGGAAGGCAAGGGAAAGCAAGGCAAGGCAATGGTAACGGAAAGAACGGCACGGCAACGGGAAACAAGGCTAAGGCACGACAACGCACTGGTAGGCAATGCACTGCAAGGCAAGGAAAGGGTAACGCAAGGCAAGGCACGGTCAGGCGAGGTAAGGCTAAGGCACGACAACGCAAGGCTAGGCAATGCACAGAAGGCAAGCAAAGAGTAACGGAACGCAAGGAAGGGAAGGGAAAGCAAGGCAAGGCAAGGTTACCGGAAGGAACGGCACGGCAAGGGGAAACAAGGCTAAGGCACGGCAACGCACGGCTAGGCAATGCAGGGCAAGGCAAGGAAATGGTAACGCAAGGCAAGGCACGGTTTGGGGAGGCAAGGCTAATGCACAACAACGCAAGGCTAGGCAGTGCATGGCTAGGCAAGGGAAGAGTAACGGAAGGAAAGGAAGGCAAGGCAAAGCAAGGCAAGGCAAGTGTAACAAAAGGCAAGGCACGGCAAGGGGAAACAAGGCTAAGGAACGGCAACGCACGGCTAGGGAATGCACGGCCAGGCAAGGAAAGGGTAACGCAAGGCAAGGCACGGTAAGGCACTACAAGGCTAATGCACGACAACGCACGGCTAGGCAATGCACGGCAAGGCAAGGAAAGGGTAACGCAAGGCAAGGCACGGTCAGGCGAGGCAAGGCTAAGGCACGACAACGCAAGGCTAGGCAATGCACGGAAGGCAAGCAAAGAATAACGGAACGCAAGGAAGGCAAGGGAAAGCAAGGCAAGGCAAGGGTAACGGAAGGAACGGCACGGCAAGGGGAAACAAGGCTAAGGCACGGCAACGCACGGCTAGGCAATGCACGGCAAGGCAAGGAAAGGGTAACGCAAGGCAAGGCACGGTGAGGCAAGGCAAGGCTGATGCACGACAACGCACGGCTAGGCAATGCACGGCAAGGCAAGGAAAGGGTAACGCAAGGCAAGGCACGGTCAGGCGACGCAAGGCTAAGGCACGAAAACGCAAGGCTAGGCAATGCACGAAAGGCAAGCAAAGAGTAACGGAAGGCAAGGAAGGCAAGGGAAAGCAGGGGAAAGCAAGGATAACGGAAGGAACGGCACGGTAAGGGGAAACAAGGCTAAGGCACGACAGCGCAGGGCTAGGCAATGCACGGGAAGGCAAGGAAAGGGTAACGCAAGGCAAGGCACGGTTAGGCGAGGTAAGGCTAAGGCACGACAACGCTAGGCTAGGCAATGCACGGAAGGCAAGCAAAGAGTAACGGAAGGCAAGGAATGCAAGGCAAAGCAAGGCAACGCAAGCAAGGCTATTGCAAGGTGAAAAAAGGCTAAGGCACGACAACGCAAGGCTAGGCAATGCACGGAAGGCAAGCAAAGAGTAACGGAATGGAAGGAAGGCAAGGCAAAGCAAGCAAGTCTATGGCAAGGTGAAACAAGGGTAAGGCACCACAACGCACGGCTAGGCAATGCACGGCCAGCCAAGGAAAAGGTAACGCAAGGCAAGGCACTGTGAGGCAAGGCAAGGCTAATGCACGACAGCGCAAGGCTAGGCAATGCACGGAAGGCAAGCAAAGAGTAACGGAAGGCAAGGAAGGCAAGGCAAAGCAAGGCAACGCAAGCAATGCTATGGCAAGGTGAAAAAAGGCTAAGACAGGACAACGCAAGGCTATGCAATGCACGGAAGGGAAGCAAAGAGTAACGGAAGGCAAGGAAGGCAAGGGAAAGCAAGGCAAGGGTAACGGAAGGATCGGCACGGCAAGGGCAAACAAGGCTAAGGCACGACAACGAACGGCTAGGCAATGCACTGCAAGGCAAGGAAAGGGTAACGCAAGGCAAGGCACGGTCAGGCGAGGCAAGGCTAAGGCACGACTACGCAAGGCTAGGCAATGCACGGAAGGCAAGCAAAGAGTAACGGAAGGCAAGGAATGCAAGGGAAAGCAGGGGAAGGCAAGGGTAACGAAAGGAACGGCACGGTAAGGGGAAACAAGGCTAAGGCACGAAAACACAGGGCAAGGCAATGCAGGGCAAGGCAAGGTAAGGGTAACGCAAGGCAAGGCACGGTCAGGCGAGGTAAGGCTAAGGCACGACAACGCAAGGCTAGGCAATGCACGGAAGGCAAGCAAAGAGTAACGGAACGCAAGGAAGGCAAGGGAATGCAAGGCAAGGCAAGGTTAACGGAAGGAACGGCACGGCAAGGGGAAACAAGGCTAAGGCACGGTAACGCACGGCTAGGCAATGCAGGGCAAGGCAAGGAAATGGTAACGCAAGGCAAGGCACGGTTTGGGGAGGCAAGGCTAATGCACGACAACGCAAGGCTAGGCATTGCACGGCTAGGCAAGGAAAGAGTAACGGAAGGAAAGGAAGGCAAGGCAAAGCAAGGCAAGGCAAGTGTAACAAAAGGCAAGGCACGGCAAGGGGAAACAAGGCTAAGGAACGGCAACGCACGGCTAGGCAATGCACGGCCAGGCAAGGAAAGGGTAACGCAAGGCAAGGCACGGTAAGGCAAGACAAGGCTAATGCACGACAACGCACGGCTAGGCAATGCACGGCAAGGCAAGGAAAGGGTAACGCAAGGAAAGGCACGGTCAGGCGAGGCAAGGCTAATGCACGACAACGCAAGGCTAGGCAATGCACGGAAGGCAAGCAAAGAGTAACGGAAGGCAAGGAAGGCAAGGGAAACCAAGGCAAGGGAAGGGTAACGGAAGGAACGGCTCGGCAAGGGGAAACAAGGCTAAGGCACGACAACACAGGGCTAGGCAATGCAGGGTAAGGCAAGGAAAGGGTAACGCAAGGCAAGGCACGGTTTGGGGAGGCAAGTCTAATGCACGACAACGCAAGGCTAGGCAATGCACGGAAAGCAAGCAAAGAGTAACGGAAGGCAAGGAATGCAAGGCAAAGCAAGGGAACGCAAGCAAGGCTATGGCAAGGTGAAAAAAGGCTAAGGCACGACCACGCAAGGCTAGGCAATGAACGGAAGGCAAGCAAAGAGTAACGGAAAGCAAGGAAGGCAAGGCAAAGCAAGGCAACGCAAGCAAGGCTATGGCAAGTTGAAAAAAGGCTAAGACACGACAAGGCAAGGGTAGGCAATGCACGGAAGGCAAGCAAAGAGTAACGGAAGGCAAGGAAGGCAAGGGAAAGCAAGGCAAGGCAATGGTAACGGAAAGAACGGCACGGCAAGGGGAAACAAGGCTAAGGCACGACAACGCACTGCTAGGCAATGCACTGCAAGGCAAGGAATGGGTAACGCAAGGCAAGGCACGGTCAGGCGAGGCAAGGCTAAGGCACGACAACGCAAGGCTAGGCAATGAACGGAACGCAAGGAAGGCAAGGGAAAGCAAGGCGACGCAAGGTTACCGGAAGGAACGGCACGGCAAGGGGAAAGAAGGCTAAGGCACGGCATCGCACGTCTAGGCAATGCAGGGCAAGGCAAGGAAATGGTAACGCAAGTCAAGGCACGGTTTGGGAAGGCAAGGCTAATGCACGACAACGCACGCCTAGGCAGTGCATGGCTAGGCAAGGAAAGAGTAACGGAAGGAAAGGAAGGCAAGGCAAAGCAAGGCAAGGCAAGTGTAACAAAAGGCAAGGCACGGCAAGGGGAAACAAGGCTAAGGAACGGCAACGCACGGCTAGGCAATGCACGGCCAGGCAAGGAAAGGGTAACGCAAGGCGAGGCACGGTAAGGCTAGACAAGGCTAATGCACGACAACGCACTGCTAGGCAATGCACGGCAAGACAAGGAAAGGGTAACGCAAGGCAAGGCACGGTCAGGCGACGCAAGGCTAAGGCACGACAACGCAAGGCTAGGCAATGCACGGAAGGCAAGCAAAGAGTAACGGAAGGCAAGGAAGGCAAGGGAAACCAAGGCAAGGCAAGAGTAACGGAAGGAACGGCTCGGCAAGGGGAAACAAGGCTAAGGCACGGCAACGGAGGGCTAGGCAATTCACGGCAAGGCAAGGAAAGGGTAACGCAAGGCAAGGCACGGTCAGGCGAGGCAAGGCTAAGGCACGACTACGCAAGGCTAGGCAATGCACGGAAGGCAAGCAAAGAGTAACGGAAGGCAAGGAATGCAAGGGAAAGCAGGGGAAGGCAAGGGTAACGAAAGGAACGGCACGGCAAGGGGAAACAAGGCTAAGGCACGACAACACAGGGCTAGGCAATGCAGGGCAAGGCAAGGAAAGGGTAACGCAAGGCAAGGCACGGTTTGGGGAGGCAAGGCTAATGCACGACAACGCAAGGCTAGGCAATACACGGAAGGCAAGCAAAGAGTAACGGAAGGCAAGGAATGCAAGGCAAAACAAGGCAACGCAAGCAAGGCTATGGCAAGGTGAAAAAAGGCTAAGGCACGACCACGCAAGGCTAGGCAATGCACGGAAGGCAAGCAAAGAGTAATGGAAGGCAAGGAATGCAATGCAAAGCAAGGCAACGCAAGCAAGGCTATGGCAAGGTGAAAAAAGGCTAAGGCACGACCACGCAAGGCTAGGCAATGCACGGAAGGGAAGCAAAGAGTAACGGAAGGCAAGGAAGGCAAGGCAAAGCAAGGCAACGCAAGCAAGGCTATGGCAAGGTGAAAAAAGGCTAAGACACGACAACGCAAGGCTAGGCAATGCACGGAAGGCTAGCAAAGAGTAACGGAAGGCAAGGAAGGCAAGGGAAAGCAAGGCAAGAGTAACGGAAGGAACGGCACGGCAAGGGCAAACAAGGCTAAGGCACGACAACGAACGGCTAGGCAATGCAGAGCAAGGCAAGGTAAGGGTAACGCAAGGCAAGGCACGGTCACGCGAGGCAAGGCTAAGGCACGACAACGCAAGGCTAGGCAATGCACGGAAGGCAAGCAAAGAATAACGGAATGCAAGGAAGGCAAGGGAAAGCAAGGCAAGGCAAGGTTAACGGAAGGAACGGCACGGCAAGGGGAAACAAGGCTAAGGCACGGTAACGCACGGCTAGGCAATGCAGGGCAAGGCAAGGAAATGGTAACGCAAGGCAAGGCACGGTTTGGGGAGGCAAGGCTAATGCACGGCAACGCAAGGATAGGCAGTGCACGGCTAGGCAAGGAAAGAGCAACGGAAGGAAAGGAAGGCAAGGCAAAGCAAGGCAAGGCAAGTGTAACAAAAGGCAAGGCACGGCAAGGGGAAACAAGGCTAAGGAACGGCAACGCACGGCTAGGCAATGCAAGGCCAGGCAAGGAAAGGGTAACGCAAGGCAAGGCACGGTAAGGCAAGACAAGGCTAATGCACGACAACGCACGGCTAGGCAATGCACGGCAAGGCAAGGAAAGGGTATCGCAAGGCAAGGCACGGTTTGGGGAGGCAAGGCTAATGCACGACAACGCAAGGATAGGCAGTGGACGGCTAGGCAAGGAAAGAGTAATGGAAGGAAAGGAAGGCAAGGAAAAGCATGGCAAGGCAAGTGTAACAACAGGCACGGCACGGGAAGGGGAAACAAGGCTAAGGCACGACAACGCAAGGCTAGGCAATGCACGGAAGGCAAGCAAAGAGTAACGGAAGGCAAGGAATGCAAAGGAAAGCAGGGGAAGGCAAGGGTAACGAAAGGAACGGCACGGTAAGGGGAAACTAGGCTAAGGCACGACAACACAGGGCTAGGCAATGCAGGGCAAGGCAAGGAAAGGGTAACGCAAGGCAAGGCACGGTTTGGGGAGGCAAGGCTAATGCACGACAACGCAAGGCTAGGCAATGCACGGAAGGCAAGCAAAGAGTAACGGAACGCAAGGAAGGCAAGGGAAAGCAAGGGAAGGCAAGGGTAACGGAAGGAACGGCACGCCAATGGGTAAGAAGGCTAAGGCACGACAACGCAGGGAAAGGAAATGCACGGCAAGGGAAGGAAAGGGTAACGCAGGGGAAGGCACGGTCAGGTGAGGCAAGGATAAGGCACGACAATGCAAGTCTAGGCAATGCACGGCAAGGCAAGGAAAGAGTAACGGAAGGAAAGGAAGGCAAGGCAAAGCCAGGCAAGGCAATTGTAACAAAAGGCACGCCACGGCAAGGGGAATCAAGGCTAAGGCACGACAACGCACGGCTAGGCAATGCACGGCAAGGCAAGGAAAGGGTAACGCAAGGAAAGGCACGGTGAGGCTAGGCAAGGCTAATGCACGACAACGCAAGGCTAGGCAATGCACGACAATGCAAGGAAAGCTTAAAGCAAAGGAAGGCACGGTCAGGCGAGATAAGGCTAAGGCACGACAACGCAAGGCTAGGCAATGCACGGAAGGCAAGCAAAGAGTAACGGAAGGTAAGGAAGGCAAGGGAAAGCAAAGAAAGGCAAGTGTAACGGAAGGAACGGCACGGCAAGGGGAAACAAGGCTAAGGCACGACAACGCACGCTAGGCAAAGCACGGCAAGGCAAGGAAAGGGTAACGCATGGGAAAGCACGGTCAGGCGAGGCAAGCCTAAGGCATGACAACGCAAGGCTAGGCAATGCACGGAAAGCAAGGAAAGAGTAACGGAACGCAAGGAAGGCAAGGGAAAGCAAGGGAAGGCAAGGGTAACGGAAGGAACGGCACGGCAAGGGGTAACAAGGCTAAGGCACGACAACGCAGGGCTAGGCAATGCACGGAAAGGCAAGGAAAGGGTAACGCATGGGAAAGCACGGTCAGGCGATGCAAGGCTAAGGCATGACAACGCAAGGCTAGGGAATGCACGGAAAGCAAGCAAAGAGTAACGGACCGCAAGGAAGGCAAGGGAAAGCAAGGGAAGGCAAGGGTAACGGAAGGAACGGCACGGTAAGGGGTAACAAGTCTAAGCACGGCAACGCAGGGCTAGGCAATGCACGGCAAGGCAAGGAAAGGGTAACGCAGGGGAAGGCACGGTCAGGTGAGGCAAGGATAAGGCACGACAATGCAAGGCTAGGCAATGCACGGCAAGGCAAGGAAAGAGTAACGGAAGGAAAGGAAGGCAAGTCAAAGCCAGGAAAGGCAAGTGTAACAAAAGGCACGCCACGGCAAGGGGAAACAAGGCTAAGGCACGACAACGCACGGCTAGGCAATGCACGGCAAGGCAAGGAAAGGGTAACGCAAGGCAAGGCACGGTGAGGCTAGGCAAGGCTAATGCACGACAACGCAAGGAAAGCTTAAAGCAAAGGAAGGCACGGTCAGGCGAGATAAGGCTAAGGCACGACAACGCAAGGCTAGGCAATGCAGGGAAGGGAAGCAAAGAGTAACGGAAGGTAAGCAAGGCAAGGAAAAGCAAGGAAAGGCAAGGGTAACGGAAGGAACTGCACGGCAAGGGGAAACAAGGTTAAGGCACGGCAACGCAGGCTGGGCAATGCACGGCAAGGCAAGGAAAGGGTAACGCATGGGAAAGCACGTTCAGGCGAGGCAAGGCTAAGGCACGACAACGCAAGGCTAGGCAATGCACGGAAGGCAAGCAAAGAGTAACGGAAGGTAAGGAAGGCAAGGGAAAGCAAAGAAAGGCAAGTGTAACGGAAGGAACTGCACGGCAAGGGGAAACAAGGCTAAGGCACGACAACCCAAGGCTAGGCAATGCACGGCAAGGCAAGCAAAGGGTAACGCAAGGCAATGCACGGTGAGGCTAGACAAGGCTAATGCACGAAAACGCAAGGCTAGGCAATGCACGACAATGCAAGGAAAGCTTAAAGCAAAGGAAGGCAAGGTCAGGCGAGATAAGGCAAAGGCACGACAACGCAAGGCTAGGCAATTCAGGGAAGGCAAGCAAAGAGTAACGGAAGGTAAGGAAGGCAAGGAAAAGCAAGGAAAGGCAAGGGTAACGGAAGGAACGGCACGGCAAGGGGGAACAAGTTTAAGGCACGACACCGAACGCTAGGCAATGAACGGCAAGGCAAGGAAAGGGTAACGCATGGGAAAGCACGGTCAGGCGAGGCAAGGCTAAGGCATGACAACGCAAGGCTAGGCAATGCACGGAAAGCAAGCAAAGAGTAACGGAACGCAAGGAAGGCAAGGGAAAGCAAGGGAAGGCAAGGGTAACGGAAGGAACGGCACGGCAAGGGGAAACAAGGCTAAGGCACGACAACGCACGCTAGGCAATGCACGGCAAGGCAAGGAAAGGGTAACGCATGGGAAAGCACGGTCAGGCGAGGCAAGCCTAAGGCATGAGAACGCAAGGCTAGGCAATGCACGGAAAGCAAGCAAAGAGTAACGGAACGCAAGGAAGGCAAGGGAAAGCAAGGGAAGGCAAGGGTAACGGAAGGAACGGCACGGCAAGGGGTAACAAGGCTAAGGCACGACAACGCAGGGCTAGGCAATGCACGGCAAGGCAAGGAAAGAGTAACGGAAGGAAAGGAAGGCAAGGCAAAGCCAGGCAAGGCAAGTGTAAGAAAAGGCACGCAACGGCAAGGGGAAACAAGGCTAAGGCACGACAACACACGGCTAGGAAATGCACGGCAAGGCAAGGAAAGGGTAACGCAAGGCAAGGCACGGTCAGGCGACGCAAGGCTAAGGCACGACAACGCAAGGCTAGGCAATGCACGGAAGGCAAGCAAAGAGTAACGGAAGGCAAGGAAGGCAAGGGAAACCAAGGCAAGGCAAGAGTAACGGAAGGAACGGCTCGGCAAGGGGAAACAAGGCTAAGGCACGGCAACGGAGGGCTAGGCAATTCACGGCAAGGCAAGGAAAGGGTAACGCAAGGCAAGGCACGGTCAGGCGAGGCAAGGCTAAGGCACGACTACGCAAGGCTAGGCAATGCACGGAAGGCAAGCAAAGAGTAACGGAAGGCAAGGAATGCAAGGGAAAGCAGGGGAAGGCAAGGGTAACGAAAGGAACGGCACGGCAAGGGGAAACAAGGCTAAGGCACGACAACACAGGGCTAGGCAATGCAGGGCAAGGCAAGGAAAGGGTAACGCAAGGCAAGGCACGGTTTGGGGAGGCAAGGCTAATGCACGACAACGCAAGGCTAGGCAATGCACGGAAGGCAAGCAAAGAGTAACGGAAGGCAAAGAATGCAAGGTAAAACAAGGCAACGCAAGCAAGGCTATGGCAAGGTGAAAAAAGGCTAAGGCACGACCACGCAAGGCTAGGCAATGCACGGAAGGCAAGCAAAGAGTAATGGAAGGCAAGGAATGCAATGCAAAGCAAGGCAACGCAAGCAAGGCTATGGCAAGGTGAAAAAAGGCTAAGGCACGACCACGCAAGGCTAGGCAATGCACGGAAGGGAAGCAAAGAGTAACGGAAGGCAAGGAAGGCAAGGCAAAGCAAGGCAACGCAAGCAAGGCTATGGCAAGGTGAAAAAAGGCTAAGACACGACAACGCAAGGCTAGGCAATGCACGGAAGGCTAGCAAAGAGTAACGGAAGGCAAGGAAGGCAAGGGAAAGCAAGGCAAGAGTAACGGAAGGAACGGCACGGCAAGGGCAAACAAGGCTAAGGCACGACAACGAACGGCTAGGCAATGCAGAGCAAGGCAAGGTAAGGGTAACGCAAGGCAAGGCACGGTCACGCGAGGCAAGGCTAAGGCACGACAACGCAAGGCTAGGCAATGCACGGAAGGCAAGCAAAGAATAACGGAATGCAAGGAAGGCAAGGGAAAGCAAGGCAAGGCAAGGTTAACGGAAGGAACGGCACGGCAAGGGGAAACAAGGCTAAGGCACGGTAACGCACGGCTAGGCAATGCAGGGCAAGGCAAGGAAATGGTAACGCAAGGCAAGGCACGGTTTGGGGAGGCAAGGCTAATGCACGGCAACGCAAGGATAGGCAGTGCACGGCTAGGCAAGGAAAGAGCAACGGAAGGAAAGGAAGGCAAGGCAAAGCAAGGCAAGGCAAGTGTAACAAAAGGCAAGGCACGGCAAGGGGAAACAAGGCTAAGGAACGGCAACGCACGGCTAGGCAATGCAAGGCCAGGCAAGGAAAGGGTAACGCAAGGCAAGGCACGGTAAGGCAAGACAAGGCTAATGCACGACAACGCACGGCTAGGCAATGCACGGCAAGGCAAGGAAAGGGTATCGCAAGGCAAGGCACGGTTTGGGGAGGCAAGGCTAATGCACGACAACGCAAGGATAGGCAGTGGACGGCTAGGCAAGGAAAGAGTAATGGAAGGAAAGGAAGGCAAGGAAAAGCATGGCAAGGCAAGTGTAACAACAGGCACGGCACGGGAAGGGGAAACAAGGCTAAGGCACGACAACGCAAGGCTAGGCAATGCACGGAAGGCAAGCAAAGAGTAACGGAAGGCAAGGAATGCAAAGGAAAGCAGGGGAAGGCAAGGGTAACGAAAGGAACGGCACGGTAAGGGGAAACTAGGCTAAGGCACGACAACACAGGGCTAGGCAATGCAGGGCAAGGCAAGGAAAGGGTAACGCAAGGCAAGGCACGGTTTGGGGAGGCAAGGCTAATGCACGACAACGCAAGGCTAGGCAATGCACGGAAGGCAAGCAAAGAGTAACGGAACGCAAGGAAGGCAAGGGAAAGCAAGGGAAGGCAAGGGTAACGGAAGGAACGGCACGCCAATGGGTAAGAAGGCTAAGGCACGACAACGCAGGAAAAGGAAATGCACGGCAAGGGAAGGAAAGGGTAACGCAGGGGAAGGCACGGTCAGGTGAGGCAAGGATAAGGCACGACAATGCAAGTCTAGGCAATGCACGGCAAGGCAAGGAAAGAGTAACGGAAGGAAAGGAAGGCAAGGCAAAGCCAGGCAAGGCAATTGTAACAAAAGGCACGCCACGGCAAGGGGAATCAAGGCTAAGGCACGACAACGCACGGCTAGGCAATGCACGGCAAGGCAAGGAAAGGGTAACGCAAGGAAAGGCACGGTGAGGCTAGGCAAGGCTAATGCACGACAACGCAAGGCTAGGCAATGCACGACAATGCAAGGAAAGCTTAAAGCAAAGGAAGGCACGGTCAGGCGAGATAAGGCTAAGGCACGACAACGCAAGGCTAGGCAATGCACGGAAGGCAAGCAAAGAGTAACGGAAGGTAAGGAAGGCAAGGGAAAGCAAAGAAAGGCAAGTGTAACGGAAGGAACGGCACGGCAAGGGGAAACAAGGCTAAGGCACGACAACGCACGCTAGGCAAAGCACGGCAAGGCAAGGAAAGGGTAACGCATGGGAAAGCACGGTCAGGCGAGGCAAGCCTAAGGCATGACAACGCAAGGCTAGGCAATGCACGGAAAGCAAGGAAAGAGTAACGGAACGCAAGGAAGGCAAGGGAAAGCAAGGGAAGGCAAGGGTAACGGAAGGAACGGCACGGCAAGGGGTAACAAGGCTAAGGCACGACAACGCAGGGCTAGGCAATGCACGGCAAGGCAAGGAAAGAGTAACGGAAGGAAAGGAAGGCAAGGCAAAGCCAGGCAAGGCAAGTGTAACAAAAGGCACGCAACGGCAAGGGGAAACAAGGCTAAGGCACGACAACACACGGCTAGGAAATGCACGGCAAGGCAAGGAAAGGGTAACGCAAGGCAAGGCACGGTGAGGCTAGGCAAGGCTAATGCACGACAACGCAAGGCTAGGGAATGCACGACAATGCAAGTAAAGCTTAAAGCAAAGGAAGGCACGGTCAGGCGAGATAAGGCTAAGGCAGGACAACGCAAGGCTAGGCAATGCAGGGAAGGCAAGCAAAGAGTAACGGAAGGTAAGCAAGGCAAGGAAAAGGAAGGAAAGGCCAGGGTAACGGAAGGAACGGCACGGCAAGGGGAAACAAGTCTAAGGCACGACACCGAACGCTAGGCAATGAACGGCAAGGCAAGGAAAGCGTAACGCATTTGAAAGCACGGTCAGGCGAGGCAACGCTAAGGCACGACAACGCAAGGCTAGGCAATGCACGGAAGGCAAGCAAAGAGTAACGGAAGGTAAGGAAGGCAAGGGAAAGGAAGGAAAGGCAAGTGTAACGGAAGGAACGGCACGGCAAGTGGAAACAAGGCTAAGGCACGACAACGCATGGCTAGGCAATGCACGGAAAGGCAAGGAAAGGGTAACGCATGGGAAAGCACGGTCAGGCGATGCAAGGCTAAGGCATGACAACGCAAGGCTAGGGAATGCACGGAAAGCAAGCAAAGAGTAACGGAACGCAAGGAAGGCAAGGGAAAGCAAGGGAAGGCAAGGGTAACGGAAGGAACGGCACGGTAAGGGGTAACAAGTCTAAGCACGGCAACGCAGGGCTAGGCAATGCACGGCAAGGCAAGGAAAGGGTAACGCAGGGGAAGGCACGGTCAGGTGAGGCAAGGATAAGGCACGACAATGCAAGGCTAGGCAATGCACGGCAAGGCAAGGAAAGAGTAACGGAAGGAAAGGAAGGCAAGTCAAAGCCAGGAAAGGCAAGTGTAACAAAAGGCACGCCACGGCAAGGGGAAACAAGGCTAAGGCACGACAACGCACGGCTAGGCAATGCACGGCAAGGCAAGGAAAGGGTAACGCAAGGCAAGGCACGGTGAGGCTAGGCAAGGCTAATGCACGACAACGCAAGGCTAGGCAATGCACGACAATGCAAGGAAAGCTTAAAGCAAAGGAAGGCACGGTCAGGCGAGATAAGGCTAAGGCACGACAACGCAAGGCTAGGCAATGCAGGGAAGGGAAGCAAAGAGTAACGGAAGGTAAGCAAGGCAAGGAAAAGCAAGGAAAGGCAAGGGTAACGGAAGGAATTGCACGGCAAGGGGAAACAAGGCTAAGGCACGGCAACCCAGGCTGGGCAATGCACGGCAAGGCAAGGAAAGGGTAACGCATGGGAAAGCACGTATAGGCGAGGCAAGGCTAAGGCACGACAACGCAAGGCTAGGCAATGCACGGAAGGCAAGCAAAGAGTAACGGAAGGTAAGGAAGGCAAGGGAAAGCAAAGAAAGGCAAGTGTAACGGAAGGAACTGCACGGCAAGGGGAAACAAGGCTAAGGCACGACAACGCACGGCTAGGCAATGCACGGCAAGGCAAGCAAAGGGTAACGCAAGGCAATGCACGGTGAGGCTAGACAAGGCTAATGCACGAAAACGCAAGGCTAGGCAATGCACGACAATGCAAGGAAAGCTTAAAGCAAAGGAAGGCAAGGTCAGGCGAGATAAAGCAAAGGCACGACAACGCAAGGCTAGGCAATTCAGGGAAGGCAAGCAAAGAGTAACGGAAGGTAAGGAAGGCAAGGAAAAGCAAGGAAAGGCAAGGGTAACGGAAGGAACGGCACGGCAAGGGGGAACAAGTCTAAGGCACGACACCGAACGCTAGGCAATGAACGGCAAGGCAAGGAAAGGGTAACGCATGGGAAAGCACGGTCAGGCGAGGCAAGGCTAAGGCATGACAACGCAAGGCTAGGCAATGCACGGAAAGCAAGGAAAGAGTAACGGAACGCAAGGAAGGCAAGGGAAAGCAAGGGAAGGCAAGGGTAACGGAAGGAACGGCACGGCAAGGGGAAACAAGGCTAAGGCACGACAACGCACGCTAGGCAATGCACGGCAAGGCAAGGAAAGGGTAACGCATGGGAAAGCACGGTCAGGCGAGGCAAGCCTAAGGCATGAGAACGCAAGGCTAGGCAATGCACGGAAAGCAAGCAAAGAGTAACGGAACGCAAGGAAGGCAAGGGAAAGCAAGGGAAGGCAAGGGTAACGGAAGGAACGGCACGGCAAGGGGTAACAAGGGTAAGGCACGACAACGCAGGGCTAGGCAATGCACGGCAAGGCAAGGAAAGAGTAACGGAAGGAAAGGAAGGCAAGGCAAAGCCAGGCAAGGCAAGTGTAACAAAAGGCACGCAACGGCAAGGGGAAACAAGGCTAAGGCACGACAACACACGGCTAGGAAATGCACGGCAAGGCAAGGAAAGGGTAACGCAAGGCAAGGCACGGTGAGGCTAGGCAAGGCTAATGCACGACAACGCAAGGCT
The DNA here is from genome assembly GCF_037893015.1 of Macrotis lagotis. Lineage (NCBI taxonomy): Eukaryota > Metazoa > Chordata > Mammalia > Peramelemorphia > Peramelidae > Macrotis > Macrotis lagotis. The sequence goes on from NW_027422463.1 coordinate 48,964, forward strand.
AGGCAAGGCACGACAATGCAAGTAAAGCTTAAAGCAAAGGAAGGCACGGTCAGGCGAGATAAGGCTAAGGAACGACAACGCAAGGCTAGGCAATGCAGGGAAGGCAAGCAAAGAGTAACGGAAGGTAAGGAAGGCAAGGGAAAGCAAGGAAAGGCAATGGTAACGGAAGGAACGGCACGGCAAGGGGAAACAAGTCTAAGGCACGACAACGCACGCTAGGCAATGCACGGCAAGGCAAGGAAAATGTAACGCATGGGAAAGCACGGTGATGGGAGGCAAGGCTAAGGCACGACATCGCAAGGCTTGGCAATGCACGGAAGGCAAGCAAAGAGTAACGGAAGGTAAGGAAGGCAAGGGAAAGCAAAGAAAGGCAAGTGTAACGGAAGGAACGGCACGGCAAGGGGAAACAAGGCTAAGGCACGACAACGCACGCTAGGCAATGCACGGCAAGGCAAGGAAAGGGTAACGCAGGGGAAGGCACGGTCAGGTGAGGCAAGGATAAGGCACGACAATGCAAGGCTAGGCAATGCACGGCAAGGCAAGGAAAGAGTAACGGAAGGAAAGGAAGGCAAGTCAAAGCCAGGAAAGGCAAGTGTAACAAAAGGCACGCCACGGCAAGGGGAAACAAGGCTAAGGCACGACAACGCACGGCTAGGCAATGCACGGCAAGGCAAGGAAAGGGTAACGCAAGGCAAGGCACGGTGAGGCTAGGCAAGGCTAATGCACGACAACGCAAGGCTAGGCAATGCACGACAATGCAAGGAAAGCTTAAAGCAAAGGAAGGCACGGTCAGGCGAGATAAGGCTAAGGCACGACAACGCAAGGCTAGGCAATGCAGGGAAGGGAAGCAAAGAGTAACGGAAGGTAAGCAAGGCAAGGAAAAGCAAGGAAAGGCAAGGGTAACGGAAGGAATTGCACGGCAAGGGGAAACAAGGCTAAGGCACGGCAACGCAGGCTGGGCAATGCACGGCAAGGCAAGGAAAGGGTAACGCATGGGAAAGCACGTTCAGGCGAGGCAAGGCTAAGGCACGACAACGCAAGGCTAGGCAATGCACGGAAGGCAAGCAAAGAGTAACGGAAGGTAAGGAAGGCAAGGGAAAGCAAAGAAAGGCAAGTGTAACGGAAGGAACTGCACGGCAAGGGGAAACAAGGCTAAGGCACGACAACGCACGGCTAGGCAATGCACGGCAAGGCAAGCAAAGGGTAACGCAAGGCAATGCACGGTGAGGCTAGACAAGGCTAATGCACGAAAACGCAAGGCTAGGCAATGCACGACAATGCAAGGAAAGCTTAAAGCAAAGGAAGGCAAGGTCAGGCGAGATAAGGCAAAGGCACGACAACGCAAGGCTAGGCAATTCAGGGAAGGCAAGCAAAGAGTAACGGAAGGTAAGGAAGGCAAGGAAAAGCAAGGAAAGGCAAGGGTAACGGAAGGAACGGCACGGCAAGGGGGAACAAGTTTAAGGCACGACACCGAACGCTAGGCAATGAACGGCAAGGCAAGGAAAGGGTAACGCATGGGAAAGCACGGTCAGGCGAGGCAAGGCTAAGGCATGACAACGCAAGGCTAGGCAATGCACGGAAAGCAAGCAAAGAGTAACGGAACGCAAGGAAGGCAAGGGAAAGCAAGGGAAGGCAAGGGTAACGGAAGGAACGGCACGGCAAGGGGAAACAAGGCTAAGGCACGACAACGCACGCTAGGCAATGCACGGCAAGGCAAGGAAAGGGTAACGCATGGGAAAGCACGGTCAGGCGAGGCAAGCCTAAGGCATGAGAACGCAAGGCTAGGCAATGCACGGAAAGCAAGCAAAGAGTAACGGAACGCAAGGAAGGCAAGGGAAAGCAAGGGAAGGCAAGGGTAACGGAAGGAACGGCACGGCAAGGGGTAACAAGGCTAAGGCACGACAACGCAGGGCTAGGCAATGCACGGCAAGGCAAGGAAAGAGTAACGGAAGGAAAGGAAGGCAAGGCAAAGCCAGGCAAGGCAAGTGTAAGAAAAGGCACGCAACGGCAAGGGGAAACAAGGCTAAGGCACGACAACACACGGCTAGGAAATGCACGGCAAGGCAAGGAAAGGGTAACGCAAGGCAAGGCACGGTCAGGCGACGCAAGGCTAAGGCACGACAACGCAAGGCTAGGCAATGCACGGAAGGCAAGCAAAGAGTAACGGAAGGCAAGGAAGGCAAGGGAAACCAAGGCAAGGCAAGAGTAACGGAAGGAACGGCTCGGCAAGGGGAAACAAGGCTAAGGCACGGCAACGGAGGGCTAGGCAATTCACGGCAAGGCAAGGAAAGGGTAACGCAAGGCAAGGCACGGTCAGGCGAGGCAAGGCTAAGGCACGACTACGCAAGGCTAGGCAATGCACGGAAGGCAAGCAAAGAGTAACGGAAGGCAAGGAATGCAAGGGAAAGCAGGGGAAGGCAAGGGTAACGAAAGGAACGGCACGGCAAGGGGAAACAAGGCTAAGGCACGACAACACAGGGCTAGGCAATGCAGGGCAAGGCAAGGAAAGGGTAACGCAAGGCAAGGCACGGTTTGGGGAGGCAAGGCTAATGCACGACAACGCAAGGCTAGGCAATGCACGGAAGGCAAGCAAAGAGTAACGGAAGGCAAGGAATGCAAGGCAACACAAGGCAACGCAAGCAAGGCTATGGCAAGGTGAAAAAAGGCTAAGGCACGACCACGCAAGGCTAGGCAATGCACGGAAGGCAAGCAAAGAGTAATGGAAGGCAAGGAATGCAATGCAAAGCAAGGCAACGCAAGCAAGGCTATGGCAAGGTGAAAAAAGGCTAAGGCACGACCACGCAAGGCTAGGCAATGCACGGAAGGGAAGCAAAGAGTAACGGAAGGCAAGGAAGGCAAGGCAAAGCAAGGCAACGCAAGCAAGGCTATGGCAAGGTGAAAAAAGGCTAAGACACGACAACGCAAGGCTAGGCAATGCACGGAAGGCTAGCAAAGAGTAACGGAAGGCAAGGAAGGCAAGGGAAAGCAAGGCAAGAGTAACGGAAGGAACGGCACGGCAAGGGCAAACAAGGCTAAGGCACGACAACGAACGGCTAGGCAATGCAGAGCAAGGCAAGGTAAGGGTAACGCAAGGCAAGGCACGGTCACGCGAGGCAAGGCTAAGGCACGACAACGCAAGGCTAGGCAATGCACGGAAGGCAAGCAAAGAATAACGGAATGCAAGGAAGGCAAGGGAAAGCAAGGCAAGGCAAGGTTAACGGAAGGAACGGCACGGCAAGGGGAAACAAGGCTAAGGCACGGTAACGCACGGCTAGGCAATGCAGGGCAAGGCAAGGAAATGGTAACGCAAGGCAAGGCACGGTTTGGGGAGGCAAGGCTAATGCACGGCAACGCAAGGATAGGCAGTGCACGGCTAGGCAAGGAAAGAGCAACGGAAGGAAAGGAAGGCAAGGCAAAGCAAGGCAAGGCAAGTGTAACAAAAGGCAAGGCACGGCAAGGGGAAACAAGGCTAAGGAACGGCAACGCACGGCTAGGCAATGCAAGGCCAGGCAAGGAAAGGGTAACGCAAGGCAAGGCACGGTAAGGCAAGACAAGGCTAATGCACGACAACGCACGGCTAGGCAATGCACGGCAAGGCAAGGAAAGGGTATCGCAAGGCAAGGCACGGTTTGGGGAGGCAAGGCTAATGCACGACAACGCAAGGATAGGCAGTGGACGGCTAGGCAAGGAAAGAGTAATGGAAGGAAAGGAAGGCAAGGAAAAGCATGGCAAGGCAAGTGTAACAACAGGCACGGCACGGGAAGGGGAAACAAGGCTAAGGCACGACAACGCAAGGCTAGGCAATGCACGGAAGGCAAGCAAAGAGTAACGGAAGGCAAGGAATGCAAAGGAAAGCAGGGGAAGGCAAGGGTAACGAAAGGAACGGCACGGTAAGGGGAAACTAGGCTAAGGCACGACAACACAGGGCTAGGCAATGCAGGGCAAGGCAAGGAAAGGGTAACGCAAGGCAAGGCACGGTTTGGGGAGGCAAGGCTAATGCACGACAACGCAAGGCTAGGCAATGCACGGAAGGCAAGCAAAGAGTAACGGAACGCAAGGAAGGCAAGGGAAAGCAAGGGAAGGCAAGGGTAACGGAAGGAACGGCACGCCAATGGGTAAGAAGGCTAAGGCACGACAACGCAGGAAAAGGAAATGCACGGCAAGGGAAGGAAAGGGTAACGCAGGGGAAGGCACGGTCAGGTGAGGCAAGGATAAGGCACGACAATGCAAGTCTAGGCAATGCACGGCAAGGCAAGGAAAGAGTAACGGAAGGAAAGGAAGGCAAGGCAAAGCCAGGCAAGGCAATTGTAACAAAAGGCACGCCACGGCAAGGGGAATCAAGGCTAAGGCACGACAACGCACGGCTAGGCAATGCACGGCAAGGCAAGGAAAGGGTAACGCAAGGAAAGGCACGGTGAGGCTAGGCAAGGCTAATGCACGACAACGCAAGGCTAGGCAATGCACGACAATGCAAGGAAAGCTTAAAGCAAAGGAAGGCACGGTCAGGCGAGATAAGGCTAAGGCACGACAACGCAAGGCTAGGCAATGCACGGAAGGCAAGCAAAGAGTAACGGAAGGTAAGGAAGGCAAGGGAAAGCAAAGAAAGGCAAGTGTAACGGAAGGAACGGCACGGCAAGGGGAAACAAGGCTAAGGCACGACAACGCACGCTAGGCAAAGCACGGCAAGGCAAGGAAAGGGTAACGCATGGGAAAGCACGGTCAGGCGAGGCAAGCCTAAGGCATGACAACGCAAGGCTAGGCAATGCACGGAAAGCAAGGAAAGAGTAACGGAACGCAAGGAAGGCAAGGGAAAGCAAGGGAAGGCAAGGGTAACGGAAGGAACGGCACGGCAAGGGGTAACAAGGCTAAGGCACGACAACGCAGGGCTAGGCAATGCACGGCAAGGCAAGGAAAGAGTAACGGAAGGAAAGGAAGGCAAGGCAAAGCCAGGCAAGGCAAGTGTAACAAAAGGCACGCAACGGCAAGGGGAAACAAGGCTAAGGCACGACAACACACGGCTAGGAAATGCACGGCAAGGCAAGGAAAGGGTAACGCAAGGCAAGGCACGGTGAGGCTAGGCAAGGCTAATGCACGACAACGCAAGGCTAGGGAATGCACGACAATGCAAGTAAAGCTTAAAGCAAAGGAAGGCACGGTCAGGCGAGATAAGGCTAAGGCACGACAACGCAAGGCTAGGCAATGCAGGGAAGGCAAGCAAAGAGTAACGGAAAGTAAGCAAGGCAAGGAAAAGGAAGGAAAGGCCAGGGTAACGGAAGGAACGGCACGGCAAGGGGAAACAAGTCTAAGGCACGACACCGAACGCTAGGCAATGAACGGCAAGGCAAGGAAAGCGTAACGCATTTGAAAGCACGGTCAGGCGAGGCAACGCTAAGGCACGACAACGCAAGGCTAGGCAATGCACGGAAGGCAAGCAAAGAGTAACGGAAGGTAAGGAAGGCAAGGGAAAGGAAGGAAAGGCAAGTGTAACGGAAGGAACGGCACGGCAAGTGGAAACAAGGCTAAGGCACGACAACGCATGGCTAGGCAATGCACGGAAAGGCAAGGAAAGGGTAACGCATGGGAAAGCACGGTCAGGCGATGCAAGGCTAAGGCATGACAACGCAAGGCTAGGGAATGCACGGAAAGCAAGCAAAGAGTAACGGAACGCAAGGAAGGCAAGGGAAAGCAAGGGAAGGCAAGGGTAACGGAAGGAACGGCACGGTAAGGGGTAACAAGTCTAAGCACGGCAACGCAGGGCTAGGCAATGCACGGCAAGGCAAGGAAAGGGTAACGCAGGGGAAGGCACGGTCAGGTGAGGCAAGGATAAGGCACGACAATGCAAGGCTAGGCAATGCACGGCAAGGCAAGGAAAGAGTAACGGAAGGAAAGGAAGGCAAGTCAAAGCCAGGAAAGGCAAGTGTAACAAAAGGCACGCCACGGCAAGGGGAAACAAGGCTAAGGCACGACAACGCACGGCTAGGCAATGCACGGCAAGGCAAGGAAAGGGTAACGCAAGGCAAGGCACGGTGAGGCTAGGCAAGGCTAATGCACGACAACGCAAGGCTAGGCAATGCACGACAATGCAAGGAAAGCTTAAAGCAAAGGAAGGCACGGTCAGGCGAGATAAGGCTAAGGCACGACAACGCAAGGCTAGGCAATGCAGGGAAGGGAAGCAAAGAGTAACGGAAGGTAAGCAAGGCAAGGAAAAGCAAGGAAAGGCAAGGGTAACGGAAGGAATTGCACGGCAAGGGGAAACAAGGCTAAGGCACGGCAACGCAGGCTGGGCAATGCACGGCAAGGCAAGGAAAGGGTAACGCATGGGAAAGCACGTATAGGCGAGGCAAGGCTAAGGCACGACAACGCAAGGCTAGGCAATGCACGGAAGGCAAGCAAAGAGTAACGGAAGGTAAGGAAGGCAAGGGAAAGCAAAGAAAGGCAAGTGTAACGGAAGGAACTGCACGGCAAGGGGAAACAAGGCTAAGGCACGACAACGCACGGCTAGGCAATGCACGGCAAGGCAAGCAAAGGGTAACGCAAGGCAATGCACGGTGAGGCTAGACAAGGCTAATGCACGAAAACGCAAGGCTAGGCAATGCACGACAATGCAAGGAAAGCTTAAAGCAAAGGAAGGCAAGGTCAGGCGAGATAAAGCAAAGGCACGACAACGCAAGGCTAGGCAATTCAGGGAAGGCAAGCAAAGAGTAACGGAAGGTAAGGAAGGCAAGGAAAAGCAAGGAAAGGCAAGGGTAACGGAAGGAACGGCACGGCAAGGGGGAACAAGTCTAAGGCACGACACCGAACGCTAGGCAATGAACGGCAAGGCAAGGAAAGGGTAACGCATGGGAAAGCACGGTCAGGCGAGGCAAGGCTAAGGCATGACAACGCAAGGCTAGGCAATGCACGGAAAGCAAGGAAAGAGTAACGGAACGCAAGGAAGGCAAGGGAAAGCAAGGGAAGGCAAGGGTAACGGAAGGAACGGCACGGCAAGGGGAAACAAGGCTAAGGCACGACAACGCACGCTAGGCAATGCACGGCAAGGCAAGGAAAGGGTAACGCATGGGAAAGCACGGTCAGGCGAGGCAAGCCTAAGGCATGAGAACGCAAGGCTAGGCAATGCACGGAAAGCAAGCAAAGAGTAACGGAACGCAAGGAAGGCAAGGGAAAGCAAGGGAAGGCAAGGGTAACGGAAGGAACGGCACGGCAAGGGGTAACAAGGCTAAGGCACGACAACGCAGGGCTAGGCAATGCACGGCAAGGCAAGGAAAGAGTAACGGAAGGAAAGGAAGGCAAGGCAAAGCCAGGCAAGGCAAGTGTAACAAAAGGCACGCAACGGCAAGGGGAAACAAGGCTAAGGCACGACAACACACGGCTAGGCAATGCACGGCAAGGCAAGCAAAGGGTAACGCAAGGCAAGGCACGGAGAGGCTAGGCAAGGTTAATGCACGACAACGCAAGGCTAGGCAATGCACGACAATGCAAGGAAAGCTTAAAGCAAAGGAAGGCACGGTCAGGCGAGATAAGGCTAAGGCACGACAACGCAAGGCTAGGCAATTCAGGGAAGGCAAGCAAAGAGTAACGGAAGGTAAGGAAGGCAAGGAAAAGCAAGGAAAGGCAAGGGAAAGCAAAGAAAGGCAAGTGTAACGGAAGGAACGGCACGGCAAGGGGAAACAAGGCTAAGGCACGACAACGCACGGCTAGGCAATGCACGGCAAGGCAAGGAAAGGGTAACGCATGGGAAAGCACGGTCAGGCGAGGCAAGGCTAAGGAAAGCCAACGCAAGGCTAGGCAATGCACGGAAAGCAAGCAAGGAGTAACGGAATGCAAGGAAGGAAAGGGAAAGCAAGGGAAGGCAAGGGTAACGGAAGGAACGGCACGGCAAGGGGTGACGTAACGGAAGGTAAGGAAGGCAAGGGAAAGCAAAGAAAGGCAAGTGTAACGGAAGGAACTGCACGGCAAGGGGAAACAAGGCTAAGGCACGACAACGCACGGCTAGGCAATGCACGGCAAGGCAAGCAAAGGGTAACGCAAGGCAAGGCACGGAGAGGCTAGGCAAGGTTAATGCACGACAACGCAAGGCTAGGCAATGCACGACAATGCAAGGAAAGCTTAAAGCAAAGGAAGGCACGGTCAGGCGAGATAAGGCTAAGGCACGACAACGCAAAGCTAGGCAATTCAGGGAAGGCAAGCAAAGAGTAACGGAAGGTAAGCAAGGCAAGGAAAAGGAAGGAAAGGCCAGGGTAACGGAAGGAACGGCACGGCAAGGGGAAACAAGTCTAAGGCACGACACCGAACGCTAGGCAATGAACGGCAAGGCAAGGAAAGGGTAACGCATTTGAAAGCACGGTCAGGCGAGGCAACGCTAAGGCACGACAACGCAAGGCTAGGCAATGCACGGAAGGCAAGCAAAGAGTAACGGAAGGTAAGGAAGGCAAGGGAAAGGAAGGAAAGGCAAGTGTAACGGAAGGAACGGCACGGCAAGGGGAAACAAGGCTAAGGCACGACAACGCACGGCTAGGCAATGCACGGAAAGGCAAGGAAAGGGTAACGCATGGGAAAGCACGGTCAGGCGAGGCAAGGCTAAGGCATGACAACGCAAGGCTAGGCAATGCACGGAAAGCAAGCAAAGAGTAACGGAACGCAAGGAATGCAAGGGAAAGCAGGGGAAGGCAAGGGTAACGAAAGGAACGGCACGGCAAGGGGAAACAAGGCTAAGGCACGACAACACAGGGCTAGGCAATGCAGGGCAAGGCAAGGAAAGGGTAACGCAAGGCAAGGCACGGTTTGGGGAGGCAAGGCTAATGCACGACAACGCAAGGCTAGGCAATGCACGGAAGGCAAGCAAAGAGTAACGGAAGGCAAGGAATGCAAGGCAAAACAAGGCAACGCAAGCAAGGCTATGGCAAGGTGAAAAAAGGCTAAGGCACGACCACGCAAGGCTAGGCAATGCACGGAAGGCAAGCAAATAGTAATGGAAGGCAAGGAATGCAATGCAAAGCAAGGCAACGCAAGCAAGGCTATGGCAAGGTGAAAAAAGGCTAAGGCACGACCACGCAAGGCTAGGCAATGCACGGAAGGGAAGCAAAGAGTAACGGAAGGCAAGGAAGGCAAGGCAAAGCAAGGCAACGCAAGCAAGGCTATGGCAAGGTGAAAAAAGGCTAAGACACGACAACGCAAGGCTAGGCAATGCACGGAAGGCTAGCAAAGAGTAACGGAAGGCAAGGAAGGCAAGGGAAAGCAAGGCAAGAGTAACGGAAGGAACGGCACGGCAAGGGCAAACAAGGCTAAGGCACGACAACGAACGGCTAGGCAATGCAGGGCAAGGCAAGGTAAGGGTAACGCAAGGCAAGGCACGGTCACGCGAGGCAAGGCTAAGGCACGACAACGCAAGGCTAGGCAATGCACGGAAGGCAAGCAAAGAATAACGGAATGCAAGGAAGGCAAGGGAAAGCAAGGCAAGGCAAGGTTAACGGAAGGAACGGCACGGCAAGGGGAAACAAGGCTAAGGCACGGTAACGCACGGCTAGGCAATGCAGGGCAAGGCAAGGAAATGGTAACGCAAGGCAAGGCACGGTTTGGGGAGGAAAGGCTAATGCACGACAACGCAAGGATAGGCAGTGCACGGCTAGGCAAGGAAAGAGCAACGGAAGGAAAGGAAGGCAAGGCAAAGCAAGGCAAGGCAAGTGTAACAAAAGGCAAGGCACGGCAAGGGGAAACAAGGCTAAGGAACGGCAACGCACGGCTAGGCAATGCAAGGCCAGGCAAGGAAAGGGTAACGCAAGGCAAGGCACGGTAAGGCAAGACAAGGCTAATGCACGACAACGCACGGCTAGGCAATGCACGGCAAGGCAAGGAAAGGGTATCGCAAGGCAAGGCACGGTTTGGGGAGGCAAGGCTAATGCACGACAACGCAAGGATAGGCAGTGGACGGCTAGGCAAGGAAAGAGTAATGGAAGGAAAGGAAGGCAAGGAAAAGCATGGCAAGGCAAGTGTAACAACAGGCACGGCACGGGAAGGGGAAACAAGGCTAAGGCACGACAACGCAAGGCTAGGCAATGCACGGAAGGCAAGCAAAGAGTAACGGAAGGCAAGGAATGCAAAGGAAAGCAGGGGAGGCAAGGGTAACGAAAGGAACGGCACGGTAAGCGGAAACTAGGCTAAGGCACGACAACACAGGGCTAGGCAATGCAGGGCAAGGCAAGGAAAGGGTAACGCAAGGCAAGGCACGGTTTGGGGAGGCAAGGCTAATGCACGACAACGCAAGGCTAGGCAATGCACGGAAGGCAAGCAAAGAGTAACGGAAAGCAAGGAAGGCAAGGGAAAGCAAGGCAAGGCAAGGGTAACGGAAGGAACGGCACGACAAGGGGAAACAAGGCTAACGCACGGCAGCGCACGGCTAGGCAATGCACGGCAAGGCAAGGAAAGGGTAACGCAAGGCAAGGCACGGTCAGGCGAGGCAAGGCTAAGGCACGACAACGCAAGGCTAGGCAATGCACGGAAGGCAAGCAAAGAGTAACGGAAGGCAAGGAAGGCAAGGGAAAGCAGGGCAAGGCAAGGGTAACGGAAGGAACGGCACGGTAAGGGGAAACAAGGCTAAGGCACGACAACGCAGGGCTAGGCAATGCACGGCAAGGCAAGGAAAGGGTAACGCAAGGTAAGGCACGGTCAGGCGATGCAAGGGTAATGCACGACAACGCAAGGGTTTGCAGTGCACGGCTAGGCAAGGAAAGAGTAACGGAAGGAAAGGAAGGCAAGGCAAAGCAAGGCAAGGCAAGTGTAACAAAAGGCACGGCACGGCAAGGGGAAACAAGGCTAAGGCACGGCAACGCAAGGCTAAGCAATGCACGGCCAGGCAAGGAAAGGGTAACGCAAGGCAAGGCACGGTAAGGCAAGGCGAGGCTAATGCACGACAACGCACGGCTAGGCAATGCACGGCAAGGCAAGGAAAGGGTAACGCAAGGCAAGGCACGGTTTGGGGAGGCAAGGCTAATGCACGACAGCGCAAGGCTAGGCAATGCACGGAAGGCAAGTAAAGAGTAACGGAAGGCAAGGAATGCAAGGCAAAGCAAGGCAACGCAAGCAAGGCTATGGCAAGGTGAAAAAAGGCTAAGGCACGACCACGCAAGGCTAGGCAATGCACGGAAGGGAAGCAAAGAGTAACGGAAGGCAAGGAAGGCAAGGCAAAGCAAGGCAACGCAAGCAAGGCTATGGCAAGGTGAAAAAAGGCTAAGACACGACAACGCAAGGCTAGGCAATGCACGGAAGGCAAGCAAAGAGTAACGGAAGGCAAGGAAGGCAAGGGAAAGAAAGGCAAAGCAAGCAAGGCTATGGCAAGGTGAAACAAGGCTAAGGCACCACAACGCACGACTAGGCAATGCACGGCCAGCCAAGGAAAAGGTAACGCAAGGCAAGGCACTCTGAGGCAAGGCAAGGCTGATGCATGACAGCGCAAGGATAGGCAATGCACGGAAGGCAAGCAAAGAGTAACGGAAACCAAGGAAGGCAAGGGAAAGCAAGGCAAGGCAAGGGTAACGGAAGGAACGGCACTGCACGGGGAAACAAGGCTAAGGCACGACAACGCACGGCTAGGCAATGCACGGCAAGGCAAGGAAATAGTAACGCCAGGCAAGGCACGGTCAGGCAAGGCAAGGCTAATGCACGACAAGGCAAGGCTAGGCAGTGCACGGCAAGGCAAGGAAAGGGTAACGCAAGGCAAGGCACTGTCTGGCGAGGCAAGGCTAAGGCACGACAACGCAAGGCTAGGCAATGCACGGAAGAAAAGCGAAGACTAACGGAAGGCAAGGAAAGCAAGGGAAAGCAAGGGAAGGCAAGGGTAACGGAAGGAACGGCACGGCAAGGGGAAACAAGGCTAAGGCACGACAACACAGTGCTAGGCAATGCAGGGTAAGGTAAGGAAAGGGTAACACAAGGCAAGGCACGGTTTGGGGAGGCAAGTCTAATGCACGACAACGCAAGGCTAGGCAATGCACGGAAAGCAAGCAAAGAGTAACGGAAGGCAAGGAATGCAAGGCAAAGCAAGGCAACGCATGCAAGGCTATGGCAAGGTGAAAAAAGGCTAAGGCACGACCACGCAAGGCTAGGCAATGCACGGAAGGCAAGCAAAGAGTAACGGAAAGCAAGGAAGGCAAGGCAAAGCAAGGCAACGCAAGCAAGGCTATGGCAAGGGGAAACAAGGCTAATGCACGACAACGCAAGGCTAGGCAGTGCACGGCTAGGCAAGGAAAGAGTAACGGAATTAAAGGAAGGCAAGGCAAAGCAAGGCAAGGCAAGTGTAACGAAAGGCAAGGCACGGCAAGGGGAAACAAGGCTAAGGAACGGCAACGTACGGCTAGGGAATGCACGGCCAGGCAAGGAAAGGGTAACGAAAGGCAAGGCACGGTAAGGCAAGACAAGGCTAATTCAAGACAACGCACGGCTAGGCAATGCACGGCAAGGCAAGGAATGGGTAACGCAAGGCAAGCCACGGTCAGGAGAGGCAAGGCTAATGCACGACAACGCAAGGCTAGGCAATGCACGGAAGGCAAGCAAAGAGTAACGGAAGGCAAGGAAGGCAAGGGAAACCAAGGCAAGGCAAGGGAAACGGAAGGAACGGCACGGCAAGGGGAAACAATGCTAAGGCACGACAACGCACGCTAGGCAATGCACGGCAAGGCAAGGAAAGGGTAACGCATGGGAAAGCACGGTCAGGCGAGGCAAGGCTAAGGCACGACAACCCAAGGCTAGGCAATGCACGGAAGGCAAGCAAAGAGAAACGGAAGGTAAGGAAGGAAAGGGAAAGCAAAGAAAGGCAAGTGTAACGGAAGGAACGGCACGGCAAGGGGAAACAAGGCTAAGGCACGACAACGCACGGCTAGGCAATGCACGGCAACGCAAGCAAAGGGTAACGCAAGGAAAGGCACGGTGAGGCTAGGCAAGGCTAATGCACGAAAACGCAAGGCTAGGCGATGCACGACAATGCAAGGAAAGCTTAAAGCAAAGGAAGGCAAGGTCAGGCGAGATAAGGCTAAGGCACGACAACGCAAGGCTAGGAAATTCAGGGAAGGCAAGCAAAGAGTAACGGAAGGTAAGGAAGGCAAGGAAAAGGAAGGAAAGGCCAGGGTAACGGAAGGAACGGCACGGCAAGGGGAAACAAGTGTAAGGCACGACACCGAACGCTAGGCAATGAACGGCAAGGCAAGGAAAGGGTAACGCATGGGAAAGCACGGTCAGGCGAGGCAAGGCTAAGGCATGACAACGCAAGGCTAGGCAATGCACGGAAAGCAAGCAAAGAGTAACGGAACGCAAGGAAGGCAAGGGAAAGCAAGGGAAGGCAAGGGTAACGGAAGGAACGGCACGGCAAGGGGAAACAAGGCTAAGGCACGACAACGCACGCTAGGCAATGCACGGCAAGGCAAGGAAAGGGTAACGCATGGGAAAGCACGGTCAGGCGAGGCAAGCCTAAGGCATGAGAACGCAAGGCTAGGCAATGCACGGAAAGCAAGCAAAGAGTAACGGAACGCAAGGAAGGCAAGGGAAAGCAAGGGAAGGCAAGGGTAACGGAAGGAACGGCACGGCAAGGGGTAACAAGGCTAAGGCACGACAACGCAGGGCTAGGCAATGCACGGCAAGGCAAGGAAAGAGTAACGGAAGGAAAGGAAGGCAAGGCAAAGCCAGGCAAGGCAAGTGTAACAAAAGGCACGCAACGGCAAGGGGAAACAAGGCTAAGGCACGACAACACACGGCTAGGAAATGCACGGCAAGGCAAGGAAAGGGTAACGCAAGGCAAGGCACGGTGAGGCTAGGCAAGGCTAATGCACGACAACGCAAGGCTAGGCAAGGCACGACAATGCAAGTAAAGCTTAAAGCAAAGGAAGGCACGGTCAGGCGAGATAAGGCTAAGGAACGACAACGCAAGGCTAGGCAATGCAGGGAAGGCAAGCAAAGAGTAAAGGAAGGTAAGGAAGGCAAGGGAAAGCAAGGAAAGGCAATGGTAACGGAAGGAACGGCACGGCAAGGGGAAACAAGTCTAAGGCACGACAACGCACGCTAGGCAATGCACGGCAAGGCAAGGAAAGGGTAACGCATGGGAAAGCACGGTCAGGGGAGGCAAGGCTAAGGCACGACAACGCAAGGCTTGGCAATGCACGGAAGGCAAGCAAAGAGTAACGGAAGGTAAGGAAGGCAAGGGAAAGCAAAGAAAGGCAAGTGTAACGGAAGGAACGGCACGGCAAGGGGAAACAAGGCTAAGGCACGACAACGCACGCTAGGCAATGCACGGCAAGGCAAGGAAAGGGTAACGCATGGGAAAGCACGGTCAGGCGAGGCAAGGCTAAGGAAAGCCAACGCAAGGCTAGGCAATGCACGGAAAGCAAGCAAGGAGTAACGGAATGCAAGGAAGGAAAGGGAAAGCAAGGGAAGGCAAGGGTAACGGAAGGAACGGCACGGCAAGGGGTGACAAGGCTAAGGCAAGACAACACACGGCTAGGAAATGCACGGCAAGGAGAGGAAAGGGTAACGCAAGGCAAGGCACGGTGAGGCTAGGCAAGGTTAATGCACGACAACGCAAGCCTAGGCAATGCACGACAATGCAAGGAAAGCTTAAAGCAAAGGAAGGCACGGTCAGGCGAGATAAGGCTAAGGCACGACAACGCAAAGCTAGGCAATTCAGGGAAGGCAAGCAAAGAGTAACGGAAGGTAAGCAAGGCAAGGAAAAGGAAGGAAAGGCCAGGGTAACGGAAGGAACGGCACGGCAAGGGGAAACAAGTCTAAGGCACGACACCGAACGCTAGGCAATGAACGGCAAGGCAAGGAAAGGGTAACGCATTTGAAAGCACGGTCAGGCGAGGCAACGCTAAGGCACGACAACGCAAGGCTAGGCAATGCACGGAAGGCAAGCAAAGATTAACGGAACGCAAGGAAGGCAAGGGAAAGCAATGGAAGGCAAGGGTAACGGAAGGAACGGCACTGTAAGGGGTAACAAGGCTAAGGCACGGCAACGCAGGGCTAGGCAATGCACGGCAAGGCAAGGAAAGGGTAACGCAGGGGAAGGCACGGTCAGGTGAGGCAAGGATAAGGCACGACAATGCAAGGCTAGGCAATGCACGGCAAGGCAAGGAAAGAGTAACGGAAGGAAAGGAAGGCAAGTCAAAGCCAGGAAAGGCAAGTGTAACAAAAGGCACGCCACGGCAAGGGGAAACAAGGCTAAGGCACGACAACGCACGGCTAGGCAATGCACGGCAAGGCAAGGAAAGGGTAACGCAAGGCAAGGCACGGTGAGGCTAGGCAAGGCTAATGCACGACAACGCAAGGCTAGGCAATGCACGGCAAGGCAAGGAAAGGGTAACGCATGGGAAAGCACGGTCAGGCGAGGCAAGCCTAAGGCATGAGAACGCAAGGCTAGGCAATGCACGGAAAGCAAGCAAAGAGTAACGGAACGCAAGGAAGGCAAGGGAAAGCAAGGGAAGGCAAGGGTAACGGAAGGAACGGCACGGCAAGGGGTAACAAGGCTAAGGCACGACAACGCAGGGCTAGGCAATGCATGGCAAGGCAAGGAAAGAGTAACGGAAGGAAAGGAAGGCAAGGCAAAGCCAGGCAAGGCAAGTGTAACAAAAGGCACGCAACGGCAAGGGGAAACAAGGCTAAGGCACGACAACACACGGCTAGGAAATGCACGGCAAGGCAAGGAAAGGGTAACGCAAGGCAAGGCACGGTGAGGCTAGGCAAGGCTAATGCACGACAACGCAAGGCTAGGCAAGGCACGACAATGCAAGTAAAGCTTAAAGCAAAGGAAGGCACGGTCAGGCGAGATAAGGCTAAGGAACGACATCGCAAGGCTAGGCAATGCAGGGAAGGCAAGCAAAGAGTAACGGAAGGTAAGGAAGGCAAGGGAAAGCAAGGAAAGGCAATGGTAACGGAAGGAACGGCACGGCAAGGGGAAACAAGTCTAAGGCACGACAACGCACGCTAGGCAATGCACGGCAAGGCAAGGAAAGGGTAACGCATGGGAAAGCACGGTCAGGGGAGGCAAGGCTAAGGCACGACAACGCAAGGCTTGGCAATGCACGGAAGGCAAGCAAAGAGTAACGGAAGGTAAGGAAGGCAAGGGAAAGCAAAGAAAGGCAAGTGTAACGGAAGGAACGGCACGGCAAGGGGAAACAAGGCTAAGGCACGACAACGCACGCTAGGCAATGCACGGCAAGGCAAGGAAAGGGTAACGCATGGGAAAGCACGGTCAGGCGAGGCAAGGCTAAGGAAAGCCAACGCAAGGCTAGGCAATGCACGGAAAGCAAGCAAGGAGTAACGGAATGCAAGGAAGGAAAGGGAAAGCAAGGGAAGGCAAGGGTAACGGAAGGAACGGCACGGCAAGGGGTGACAAGGCTAAGGCAAGACAACACACGGCTAGGAAATGCACGGCAAGGAGAGGAAAGGGTAACGCAAGGCAAGGCACGGTGAGGCTAGGCAAGGTTAATGCACGACAACGCAAGGCTAGGCAATGCACGACAATGCAAGGAAAGCTTAAAGCAAAGGAAGGCACGGTCAGGCGAGATAAGGCTAAGGCACGACAACGCAAAGCTAGGCAATTCAGGGAAGGCAAGCAAAGAGTAACGGAAGGTAAGCAAGGCAAGGAAAAGGAAGGAAAGGCCAGGGTAACGGAAGGAACGGCACGGCAAGGGGAAACAAGTCTAAGGCACGACACCGAACGCTAGGCAATGAACGGCAAGGCAAGGAAAGGGTAACGCATTTGAAAGCACGGTCAGGCGAGGCAACGCTAAGGCACGACAACGCAAGGCTAGGCAATGCACGGAAGGCAAGCAAAGAGTAACGGAACGCAAGGAAGGCAAGGGAAAGCAATGGAAGGCAAGGGTAACGGAAGGAACGGCACTGTAAGGGGTAACAAGGCTAAGGCACGGCAACGCAGGGCTAGGCAATGCACGGCAAGGCAAGGAAAGGGTAACGCAGGGGAAGGCACGGTCAGGTGAGGCAAGGATAAGGCACGACAATGCAAGGCTAGGCAATGCACGGCAAGGCAAGGAAAGAGTAACGGAAGGAAAGGAAGGCAAGTCAAAGCCAGGAAAGGCAAGTGTAACAAAAGGCACGCCACGGCAAGGGGAAACAAGGCTAAGGCACGACAACGCACGGCTAGGCAATGCACGGCAAGGCAAGGAAAGGGTAACGCAAGGCAAGGCACGGTGAGGCTAGGCAAGGCTAATGCACGACAACGCAAGGCTAGGCAATGCACGACAATGCAAGGAAAGCTTAAAGCAAAGGAAGGCACGGTCAGGCGAGATAAGGCTAAGGCACGACAACGCAAGGCTAGGCAATGCAGGGAAGGGAAGCAAAGAGTAACGGAAGGTAAGAAAGGAAAGGAAAAGCAAGGAAAGGCAAGGGTAACGGAAGGAATTGCACGGCAAGGGGAAACAAGGCTAAGGCACGGCAACGCAGGCTGGGCAATGCACGGCAAGGTAAGGAAAGGGTAATGCATGGGAAAGCACGTTCAGGCGAGGCAAGGCTAAGGCACGACAACGCAAGGCTAGGCAATGCACGGAAGGCAAGCAAAGAGTAACGGAAGTTAAGGAAGGCAAGGGAAAGCAAAGAAAGGCAAGTGTAACGGATGGAACTGCACGGCAAGGGGAAACAAGGCTAAGGCACGACAACGCACGGCTAGGCAATGCACGGCAAGGCAAGCAAAGGGTAACGCAAGGCAAGGCACGGTGAGGCTAGGCAAGGCTAATGCACGGAAACGCAAGGCTAGGCAATGCACGACAATGCAAGGAAAGCTTAAAGCAAAGGAAGGCAAGGTCAGGCGAGATAAGGCAAAGGCACGACAACGCAAGGCTTGGCAATTCAGCGAAGGCAAGCAAAGAGTAACGGAAGGTAAGGAAGGCAAGGAAAAGCAAGGAAAGGCAAGGGTAACGGAAGGAACGGCACGGCAAGGGGGAACAAGTCTAAAGCACGACACCGAACGCTAGGCAATGAACGGCAAGGCAAGGAAAGGGTAACGCATGGGAAAGCACGGTTAGGCGAGGCAAGGCTAAGGCACGACAACGCAAGGCTAGGCAATGCACGGAAGGCAAGCAAAGAGTAACGGAAGGTAAGGAAGGCAAGGGAAAGCAAGGAAAGGCAAGTGTAACGGAAGGAACGGCACGGCAAGGGGAAACAAGGCTAAGGCACGACAACGCACGCTAGGCAATGCACGGCAAGGCAAGGAAAGGGTAACGCATGGGAAAGCACCGTCAGGAGAGGCAAGGCTAAGGCATGACAACGCAAGGCTAGGCAATGCACGGAAAGCAAGCAAAGAGTTACGGAACGCAAGGAAGGCAAGGGAAAGCAAGGGAAGGCAAGGGTAACGGAAGGAACGGCACGCCAATGTGTAAGAAGGCTAAGGCACGACAACGCAGGGAAAGGAAATGCACGGCAAGGGAAGGAAAGGGTAACGCAGGGGAAGGCACGGTCAGGTGAGGCAAGGATAAGGCACGACAATGCAAGTCTAGGCAATGCACGGCAAGGCAAGGAAAGAGTAACGGAAGGAAAGGAAGGCAAGGCAAAGCCAGGCAAGGCAATTGTAACAAAAGGCACGCCACGGCAAGGGGAATCAAGGCTAAGGCACGACAACGCACGGCTAGGCAATGCACGGCAAGGCAAGGAAAGGGTAACGCAAGGAAAGGCACGGTGAGGCTAGGCAAGGCTAATGCACGACAACGCAAGGCTAGGCAATGCACGACAATGCAAGGAAAGCTTAAAGCAAAGGAAGGCACGGTCAGGCGAGATAAGGCTAAGGCACGACAACGCAAGGCTAGGCAATGCAGGGAAGGGAAGCAAAGAGTAACGGAAGGTAAGCAAGGAAAGGAAAAGCAAGGAAAGGCCAGGGTAACGGAAGGAATTGCACGGCAAGGGGAAACAAGGCTAAGGCACGGCAACGCAGGCTGGGCAATGCATGGCAAGGCAAGGAAAGGGTAACGCATGGGAAAGCACGTTCAGGCGAGGCAAGGCTAAGGCACGACAACGCAAGGCTAGGCAATGCACGGAAGGCAAGCAAAGAGTAACGGAAGTTAAGGAAGGCAAGGGAAAGCAAAGAAAGGCAAGTGTAACGGATGGAACTGCACGGCAAGGGGAAACAAGGCTAAGGCACGACAACGCACGGCTAGGCAATGCACGGCAAGGCAAGCAAAGGGTAACGCTAGGCAAGGCACGGTGAGGCTAGGCAAGGCTAATGCACGGAAACGCAAGGCTAGGCAATGCACGACAATGCAAGGAAAGCTTAAAGCAAAGGAAGGCAAGGTCAGGCGAGATAAGGCAAAGGCACGACAACGCAAGGCTTGGCAATTCAGCGAAGGCAAGCAAAGAGTAACGGAAGGTAAGGAAGGCAAGGAAAAGCAAGGAAAGGCAAGGGTAACGGAAGGAACGGCACGGCAAGGGGGAACAAGTCTAAAGCACGACACCGAACGCTAGGCAATGAACGGCAAGGCAAGGAAAGGGTAACGCATGGGAAAGCACGGTTAGGCGAGGCAAGGCTAAGGCACGACAACGCAAGGCTAGGCAATGCACGGAAGGCAAGCAAAGAGTAACGGAAGGTAAGGAAGGCAAGGGAAAGCAAGGAAAGGCAAGTGTAACGGAAGGAACGGCACGGCAAGGGGAAACAAGGCTAAGGCACGACAACGCACGCTAGGCAATGCACGGCAAGGCAAGGAAAGGGTAACGCATGGGAAAGCACGGTCAGGAGAGGCAAGGCTAAGGCATGACAACGCAAGGCTAGGCAATGCACGGAAAGCAAGCAAAGAGTAACGGAACGCAAGGAAGGCAAGGGAAAGCAATTGAAGGCAAGGGTAACGGAAGGAACGGCACGCCAATGTGTAAGAAGGCTAAGGCACGACAACGCAGGGAAAGGAAATGCACGGCAAGGGAAGGAAAGGGTAACGCAGGGGAAGGCACGGTCAGGTGAGGCAAGGATAAGGCACGACAATGCAAGTCTAGGCAATGCACGGCAAGGCAAGGAAAGAGTAACGGAAGGAAAGGAAGGCAAGGCAAAGCCAGGCAAGGCAATTGTAACAAAAGGCACGCCACGGCAAGGGGAATCAAGGCTAAGGCACGACAACGCACGGCTAGGCAATGCACGGCAAGGCAAGGAAAGGGTAACGCAAGGAAAGGCACGGTGAGGCTAGGCAAGGCTAATGCACGACAACTCAAGGCTAGGCAATGCACGACAATGCAAGGAAAGCTTAAAGCAAAGGAAGGCACGGTCAGGCGAGATAAGGCTAAGGCACGACAACGCAAGGCTAGGCAATGCACGGAAGGCAAGCAAAGAGTAACGGAAGGTAAGGAAGGCAAGGGAAAGCAAAGAAAGGCAAGTGTAACGGAAGGAACGGCACGGCAAGGGGAAACAAGGCTAAGGCACGACAACGCACGCTAGGCAAAGGACGGCAAGGCAAGGAAAGGGTAACGCATGGGAAAGCACGGTCAGGCGAGGCAAGCCTAAGGCATGACAACGCAAGGCTAGGCAATGCACGGAAAGCAAGGAAAGAGTAACGGAACGCAAGGAAGGCAAGGGAAAGCAAGGGAAGGCAAGGGTAACGGAAGGAACGGCACGGCAAGGGGTAACAAGGCTAAGGCACGACAACGCAGGGCTAGGCAATGCACGGCAAGGCAAGGAAAGAGTAACGGAAGGAAAGGAAGGCAAGGCAAAGCCAGGCAAGGCAAGTGTAACAAAAGGCACGCAACGGCAAGGGGAAACAAGGCTAAGGCACGACAACACACGGCTAGGAAATGCACGGCAAGGCAAGGAAAGGGTAACGCAAGGCAAGGCACGGTGAGGCTAGGCAAGGCTAATGCACGACAACGCAAGGCTAGGCAATGCACGACAATGCAAGTAAAGCTTAAAGCAAAGGAAGGCACGGTCAGGCGAGATAAGGCTAAGGCACGACAACGCAAGGCTAGGCAATGCAGGGAAGGCAAGCAAAGAGTAACGGAAGGTAGCAAGGCAAGGAAAAGGAAGGAAAGGCCAGGGTAACGGAAGGAACGGCACGGCAAGGGGAAACAAGTCTAAGGCACGACACCGAACGCTAGGCAATGAACGGCAAGGCAAGGAAAGGGTAACGCATTTGAAAGCACGGTCAGGCGAGGCAACGCTAAGGCACGACAACGCAAGGCTAGGCAATGCACGGAAGGCAAGCAAAGAGTAACGGAAGGTAAGGAAGGCAAGGGAAAGGAAGGAAAGGCAAGTGTAACGGAAGGAACGGCACGGCAAGTGGAAACAAGGCTAAGGCACGACAACGCATGGCTAGGCAATGCACGGAAAGGCAAGGAAAGGGTAACGCATGGGAAAGCACGGTCAGGCGATGCAAGGCTAAGGCACGACAACGCATGGCTAGGCAATGCACGGAAAGGCAAGGAAAGGGTAACGCATGGGAAAGCACGGTCAGGCGATGCAAGGCTAAGGCATGACAACGCAAGGCTAGGGAATGCACGGAAAGCAAGCAAAGAGTAACGGAACGCAAGGAAGGCAAGGGAAAGCAAGGGAAGGCAAGGGTAACGGAAGGAACGGCACGGTAAGGGGTAACAAGTCTAAGCACCGCAACGCAGGGCTAGGCAATGCACGGCAAGGCAAGGAAAGGGTAACGCAGGGGAAGGCACGGTCAGGTGAGGCAAGGATAAGGCACGACAATGCAAGGCTAGGCAATGCACGGCAAGGCAAGGAAAGAGTAACGGAAGGAAAGGAAGGCAAGTCAAAGCCAGGAAAGGCAAGTGTAACAAAAGGCACGCCACGGCAAGGGGAAACAAGGCTAAGGCACGACAACGCACGGCTAGGCAATGCACGGCAAGGCAAGGAAGAGGGTAACGCAAGGCAAGGCACGGTGAGGCTAGGCAAGGCTAATGCACGACAACGCAAGGCTAGGCAATGCACGACAATGCAAGGAAAGCTTAAAGCAAAGGAAGGCACGGTCAGGCGAGATAAGGCTAAGGCACGACAACGCAAGGCTAGGCAATGCAGGGAAGGGAAGCAAAGACTAACGGAAGGTAAGCAAGGCAAGGAAAAGCAAGGAAAGGGCAAGGGGTAACGGAAGGAATTGCACGGCAAGGGGAAACAAGGCTAAGGCACGGCAACGCAGGCTGGGCAATGCACGGCAAGGCAAGGAAAGGGTAACGCATGGGAAAGCACGTTCAGGCGAGGCAAGGCTAAGGCACGACAACGCAAGGCTAGGCAATGCACGGAAGGCAAGCAAAGAGTAACGGAAGGTAAGGAAGGCAAGGGAAAGCAAAGAAAGGCAAGTGTAACAAAAGGCACGCAACGGCAAGGGGGAAACAAGGCTAAGGCACGACAACACACGGCTAGGAAATGCACGGCAAGGCAAGGAAAGGGTAACGCAAGGCAAGGCATCGGTGAGGCTAGGCAAGGCTAATGCACGACAACGCAAGGCTAGGCAAGGCACGACAATGCAAGTAACGCTTAAAGGCAAAGGAAGGCACGGTCAGGCGAGATAAGGCTAAGGAACGACAACGCAAGGCTAGGCAATGCAGGGAAGGCAAGCAAAGAGTAACGGAAGGTAAGGAAGGCAAGGGAAAGCAAGGAAAGGCAATGGTAACGGAAGGACCGGCACGGCAAGGGGAAACAAGTCTAAGGCACGACAACGCACGCTAGGCAATGCACGGCAAGGCAAGGAAAGGGTAACGCATGGGAAAGCACGGTCAGCGGAGGCAAGGCTAAGGCACGACAACGCAAGGCTTGGCAATTGCACGGAAGGCAAGCAAAGAGTAACGGAAGGTAAGGAAGGCAAGGGAAAGCAAAGAAAGGCAAGTGTAACGGAAGGAACGGCACGGCAAGGGGAAACAAGGCTAAAGGCACGACAACGCACGCTAGGCAATGCACGGCAAGGCAAGGAAAGGGTAACGCATGGGAAAGCACGGTCAGGCGAGGCAAGGCTAAGGAAAGCCAACGCAAGGCTAGGCAATGCACGGAAAGCAAGCAAGGAGTAACGGAATGCAAGGAAGGAAAGGGAAAGCAAGGGAAGGCAAGGGTAACGGAAGGAACGGCACGGCAAGGGGTGACAAGGCTAAGGCAAGACAACACACGGCTAGGAAATGCACGGCAAGGCAAGGATAAGGGTAACGCAAGGCAAGGCACGGTGAGGCTAGGCCAAGGTTAATGCACGACAACGCAAGGCTAGGCAATGCACGACAATGCAAGGAAAGCTTTAAAGCAAAGGAAGGCACGGTCAGGCGATATAAGGCTAAGGCACGACAACGCAAAGCTAGGCAAAGCAGGGAAGGGAAGCAAAGAGTAACGGAAGGTAAGCAAGGCAAGGAAAAGCAAGGAAAGGCAAGGGTAACGGAAGGAATTGCACGGCAAGGGGAAACAAGGCTAAGGCACGGCAACGCAGGCTGGGCAATGCACGGCAAGGCAAGGAAAGGGTAACGCATGGGAAAGCACGTTCAGGCGAGGCAAGGCTAAGGCACGACAACGCAAGGCTAGGCAATGCACGGAAGGCAAGCAAAGAGTAACGGAAGGTAAGGAAGGCAAGGGAAAGCAAAGAAAGGCAAGTGTAACGGAAGGAACTGCACGGCAAGGGGAAACAAGGCTAAGGCACGACAACGCACGGCTAGGCAATGCACGGCAAGGCAAGCAAAGGGTAACGCAAGGCAAGGCACGGTGAGGCTAGGCAAGGTTAATGCACGACAACGCAAGGCTAGGCAATGCATCGACAATGCAAGGAAAGCTTAAAGCAAAGGAAGGCACGGTCAGGCGAGATAAGGCTAAGGCACGACAACGCAAGGCTGGGCAATGCACGGCAAGGCAAGGAAAGGGTAACGCATGGGAAAGCACGTTCAGGCGAGGCAAGGCTAAGGCACGACAACGCAAGGCTAGGCAATGCACGGGAAGGCAAGCAAAGAGGTAACGGAAGTTAAGGAAGGCAAGGGAAAGCAAAGAAAGGCAAGTGTAACGGATGGAACTGCACGGCAAGGGGAAACAAGGCTAAGGCACGACAACGCACGGCTAGGCAATGCACGGCAAGGCAAGGAAAGGGTAACGCAAGGCAAGGCACGGTGAGGCTAGGCAAGGCTAATGCTCGAAAACGCAAGGCTAGGCAATGCACGACAATGCAAGGAAAGCTTAAAGCAAAGGAAGGCACGGTCAGGCGAGATAAGGCTAAGGCACGACAACGCAAGGCTAGGCAATGCACGGAAGGCAAGCAAAGAGTAACGGAAGGTAAGGAAGGCAAGGGAAAGCAAAGAAAGGCAAGTGTAACGGAAGGAACGGCACGGCAAGGGGAAACAAGGCTAAGGCACGACAACGCACGCTAGGCAATGCACGGCAAGGCAAGGAAAGGGTAACGCATGGGAAAGCACGGTCAGGCGAGGCAAGCCTAAGGCATGACAACGCAAGGCTAGGCAATGCACGGAAAGCAAGCAAAGAGTAACGGAACGCAAGGAAGGCAGGGAAAGCAAGGGAAGGCAAGGGTAACGGAAGGAACGGCACGGCAAGGGGTAACAAGGCTAAGGCACGACAACGCAGGGCTAGGCAATGCACGGCAAGGCAAGGAAAGAGTAAA
>NW_027422464.1:0-73328 GCF_037893015.1 Macrotis lagotis
GACAACGCAAGGCTAGGCAGTGCACGGCTAGGCAAGGAAAGAGTAACGGAAGGAAAGGAAGGCAAGGCAAAGCAAGGCAAGGCAAGTGTAACAAAAGGCACGGCACTTCAAGGGGAAACAAGGCTAAGGCACGACAACGGACGGCTAGGCAATGGACGGCAAGGGAAGGAAAGGGTAACGCCAGGCAAGGCACGGTCAGGCAAGGCAAGGTTAATGCACGACAAGGCAAGGCTAGGCAGTGTACGGCAATGCAAGGAAAGGGTAACGCAAGGCAAGGCACTGTCAGGCGAGGTAAGGCTAATGCATGACAACGCAAGGCTAGGCAATGCACGGAAGGCAAGCAAAGAGTAACGGAAGGCAAGGAATGCAAGGCAAAGCAAGGCAAAGCAAACAAGGCTATGGCAAGGTGAAAAAAGGCTAAGACACGACAACGCAAGCCTAGGAAATGCACGGAAGGCAAGCAAAGAGTAACGGAATGGAAGGAAGGCAAGGCAAAGTAAGGCAAAGCAAGCAAGGCTATGGCAAGGTGAAACAAGGCTAAGGCACCACAACGCACGGCTAGGCATGCACGGCCAGCCAAGGAAAAGGTACCGCAAGCAAGGCACTGTGAGGGAAGGCAAGGCTAATGCACGACAGCGCAAGGCTAGGCAATGCACGGAAGGCAAGCAAAGAGTAACGGAAACCAAGGAAGGCAAGGGAAAGCAAGGCAAGGCAAGGGTAACGGAAGGAACGGCACGGCAAGGGGAAACAAGGCTAAGGCACGACAACGCACGGCTAGGCAATGGACGGCAAGGCAAGGAAAGGGTAACGCCAGGCAAGGCACGGTCAGGCAAGGCAAGGCTAATGCACGACAAGGCAAGGCTAGGCAGTGTACGGCAATGCAAGGAAAGGGTAACGCAAGGCAAGGCACTGTCAGGCGAGGCAAGCCTAAGGCACGACAACGCAAGGCTAGGCAATGCACGGAAGGCAAGCAAAGAGTAACGGGAGGCAAGGAAGGCAAGGTAAAGCAGGGGAAGGCAAGGGTAACGGAAGGAACGGCACGGTAAGGGGAAACAAGGCTAAGGCACGACAACGCAGGGCTAGGCAATGCACGGCAAGGCAAGGAAAGGGTAACGCAAGGCAAGGCACGGTAAGGCAAGACAAGGCTAATGCACGACAACGCACGGCTGGGCAATGCACGGCCAGGCAAGGAAAGGGTAACGCAAGGCAAGGCACGGTCGGGCGAGGCAAGCCTAAGGCACGACAACGCAAGGCTAGGCAATGCACGGAAGGCAAGCAAAGAGTAACGGAAGGCAAGGAAGGCAAGGGAAAGCAAGGCAAGGCAAGGGTAACGGAAGGAACGGCACGGCAAGGGGAAACAAGGCTAAGGCACGACAACGTACGGCTAGGCAATGCACGGCAAGGCAAGGAAAGGGTAACGCAAGGCAAGGCACGGTCAGGCGAGGCAAGGGTAATGCACGACAACGCAAGGCTACGCAGTGCACGGCTAGGCAAGGAAAGAGTAACGGAACGAAAGGAAGGCAAGGCAAAGCAAGGCAAGGCAAGTGTAACAAAAGGCACGGCACGGCAAGGGGAAACAAGGCTAAGGCACGGCAACGCAAGGCTAAGCAATGCACGGCCAGGCAAGGAAAGGGTAACGCAAGGCAAGGCACGGTAAGGCAAGGCGAGGCTAATGCACGACAACGCACGGCTAGGCAATGCACGGCAAGGGGGGAAAGGGTAACGCAAGGCAAGGCACGGTTAGGCGAGGCAAGGCTAAGGCACGACAACGCAAGGCTAGGCAATGCACGGAACCAAGCAAAGAGTAACGGAAGGCAAGGAATGCAAGGCAAAGCAAGGCAACGCAAGCAAGGCTATGGCAAGGTGAAAAAAGGCTACGGCACGACAACGCAAGGCTAGGCAATGCACGGAAGGCAAGCAAAGAGTAACGGAATAGAAGGAAGGCAAGGCAAAGCAAGCAAGGCTATGGCAAGGTGAAACAACGCTAAGGCACCACAACGCACGGCTAGGCAATGCACGGCCAGCCAAGGAAAAGGTAACGCAAGGCAAGGCACTGTGAGGCAAGTCAAGGCCAATGCACGACAGCGCAAGGCTAGGCAATGCACGCAACGCAAGCAAAGAGTAACGGAAACCAAGGAAGGCAAGGGAAAGCAAGGCAAGGGAAGGGTAACGGAAGGAACGGCACGGCAAGGGGAAACAAGGCTAAGGCACGACAACACAGGGCTAGGCAATGCAGGGCAAGGCAAGGAAAGGGTAACGCCAGGCAAGGCACGGTCAGGCAAGGCAAGGCTAATGCACGACAAGGCAAGGCTAGGCAGTGCACGGCAAGGCAAGGAAAGGGTAACGCAAGGCAAGGCACTGTCAGGCGAGGCAAGGCTAAGGCACGACAACGCAAGGCTAGGCAATGCACGGAAGGAAAGCAAAGAGTAACGGAAGGCAAGGAAAGCAAGGGAAAGCAAGGGAAGGCAAGGGTAACGGAAGGAAAGGCACGGCAAGGGGAAACAAGGCTAAGGCACGACAACACAGGGCTAGGCAATGCAGGGCAAGGCAAGGAAAGGGTAACGCAAGGCAAGGCACGATTTGGGGAGGCAAGGCTAATGCACGACAACGCAAGGCTAGGCAATGCACGGAAGGCAAGCAATGAGTAACGGAAGGCAAGGAATGCAAGGCAAAGCAAGGCAACGCAATGAAGTCTATGGCAAGGTGAAAAAAGGCTGAGGGACGACCACGCAAGGCTAGGCAGTGCACGGAAGGCAAGCAAAGAGTAACGGAAGGCAAGGAAGGCAAGGCAAAGCAAAGCAACGCAAGCAAGTCTATGGCAAGGTGAAAAAATGCTAAGACACGACAACGCAAGGCTAGGCAATGCACGGAAGGCAAGCAAAGAGTAACGGAAGGCAAGGAATGCAAGGCAAACCAAGGCAACGCAAGCAAGGCTATGGCAAGGTGAAAAAAGGCTAAGGCACGACAACGCAAGGCTAGGTAATGCACGGAAGGCAAGCAAAGAGAAACGGAAGGCAAGGAATGCAAGGGAAAGCAGGGGAAGGCAAGGGTAACGAAAGGAACGGCACGGTAAGGGGAAACAAGGCTAAGGCACGACAACACAGGGCTAGGCAATGCAGGGAAAGGCAAGGTAAGGGTAACGCAAGGCAAGGCACGGTCAGGCGAGGCAAGGCTAAGGCACGACAACGCAAGGCTAGGCAATGCACGGAAGGCCAGCAAAGAGTAACGGAACGCAAGGAAGGCAAGGGACAGCAAGGCAAGGCAAGGTTAACGGAAGGAACGGCACGGCAAGGGGAAACAAGGCTAAGGCACGGCAACGCACGGCTAGGCAATGCAGGGCAAGGCAAGGAAATGGTAACGCAAGGCAAGGTACGGTTTGGGGAGGCAAGGCTAATGCACGACAACGCAAGGCTAGGCAGTGCACGGCTAGGCAAGGAAAGAGTAACGGAAGGAAAGGAAGGCAAGGCAAAGCAAGGCAAGGCAAGTGTAACAAAAGGCAAGGCACGGCAAGGGGAAACAAGGCTAAGGAACGGCAACGCACGGCTAGGCAATGCACGGCCAGGCAAGGAAAGGGTAACGCAAGGCAAGGCACGGTAAGGCAAGACAAGTCTAATGCACGACAACGCACGGCTAATCAATGCACGGCAACGCAAGGAAAGGGTAACGCAAGGCAAGGCACGGTCAGTCGAGGCAAGGCTAATGCACGACAACGCAAGGCTAGGCAATGCACGGAAGGCAAGCAAAGAGTAACGGAAGGCAAGGAAGGCAAGGGAAACCAAGGCAAGGCAAGGGTAACGGAAGGAACGGCTCGGCAAGGGGAAACAAGGCTAAGGCACGGCAACGCAGGGCTAGGCAATGCACGGCAAGGCAAGGAAAGGGTAACGCAAGGCAAGGCACTCTCAGGCGAGGCAAAGCGAATGCACGACATCGCAAGGCTAGGCAGTGCACGGCTAGGCAAGGAAACAGTAACGGAAGGAAAGGAAGGCAAGGCAAAGCATGGCAAGGCAAGTGTAACAAAAGGCAAGGCACGGCAAGGGGAAACAAGGCTAAGGCACGACAACGCAAGGCTAGGCAATGCACGGAAGGCAAGCAAAGAGTAACGGAAGGCAAGGAAATCAAGGGAAAGCAAGGGAAGGCAAGGGTAACGGAAGGAACGGCACGGCAAGGGGAAACAAGGCTAAGGCACGACAACACAGGGCTAGGCAATGCAGGGCAAGGAAAGGAAAGGGTAACGCAAGGCAAGGCACGGTTTGGGGAGGCAAGGCTAATGCACGACAACGCAAGGCTAGGCAATGCACGGAAGGCAAGCAATGAGTAACGGAAGGCAAGGAATGCAAGGCAAAGCAAGGCAACGCAATGAAGTCTATGGCAAGGTGAAAAAAGGCTGAGGGACGACCACGCAAGGCTAGGCAATGCACGGAAGGCAAGCAAAGAGTAACGGAAGGCAAGGAAGGCAAGGCAAAGCAAGGCAACGCAAGCAAGGCTATGGCAAGGTGAAAAAAGGCTAAGGCACGACCACGCAAGCCTAGGTAATGCACGGAAGGCAAGCAAAGAGAAACGGAAGGCAAGGAATGCAAGGGAAAGCAGGGGAAGGCAAGGGTAACGAAAGGAACGGCACGGTAAGGGGAAACAAGGCTAAGGCACGACAACACAGGGCTAGGCAATGCAGGGAAAGGCAAGGTAAGGGTAACGCAAGGCAAGGCACGGTCAGGCGAGGCAAGGCTAAGGCACGACAACGCAAGGCTAGGCAATGCACGGAAGGCCAGCAAAGAGTAACGGAACGCAAGGAAGGCAAGGGACAGCAAGGCAAGGCAAGGTTAACGGAAGGAACGGCACGGCAAGGGGAAACAAGGCTAAGGCACGGCAACGCACGGCTAGGCAATGCAGGGCAAGGCAAGGAAATGGTAACGCAAGGCAAGGTACGATTTGGGGAGGCAAGGCTAATGCACGACAACGCAAGGCTAGGCAGTGCACGGCTAGGCAAGGAAAGAGTAACGGAAGGAAAGGAAGGCAAGGCAAAGCAAGGCAAGGCAAGTGTAACAAAAGGCAAGGCACGGCAAGGGGAAACAAGGCTAAGGAACGGCAACGCACGGCTAGGCAATGCACGGCCAGGCAAGGAAAGGGTAACGCAAGGCAAGGCACGGTAAGGCAAGACAAGGCTAATGCACGACAACGCACGGCTAATCAATGCACGGCAACGTAAGGAAAGGGTAACGCAAGGCAAGGCACGGTCAGGCGAGGCAAGGATAATGCACGACAACGCAAGGCTAGGCAATGCACGGAAGGCAAGCAAAGAGTAACGGAAGGCAAGGAAGGCAAGGGAAACCAAGGCAAGGCAAGGGTAACGGAAGGAACGGCTCGGCAAGGGGAAACAAGGCTAAGGCACGGCAACGTAGGGCTAGGCAATGCACGGCAAGGCAAGGAAAGGGTAACGCAAGGCAAGGCACTCTCAGGCGAGGCAAAGCGAATGCACGACATCGCAAGGCTAGCCAGTGCACGGCTAGGCAAGGAAACAGTAACGGAAGGAAAGGAAGGCAAGGCAAAGCATGGCAAGGCAAGTGTAACAACAGGCACGGCACGGCAAGGGGAAACAAGGCTAAGGCACGACAACGCAAGGCTAGGCAATGCACGGAAGGCAAGCAAAGAGTAACGGAAGGCAAGGAAGGCTAGGGAAAGCAGGGGAAGGCAATGGTAACGGAAGGAACGGCACGGTAACGGCAAACAAGACTAAGCACGACAACAGAGGGCTAGGCAATGCAGGGCAAGGCAAGGAAATGGTAACGCAAGGCAAGGCACGGTTTGGGGAGGCAAGGCTAATGCACGACAACGCAAGGCTAGGCAGTGCACGGCTAGGCAAGGAAAGAGTAACGGAAGGAAAGGAAGGCAAGGCAAAGCAAGGCAAGTCAAGTGTAACAAAAGGCAAGGCACGGCAAGAGGAACAAGGCTAAGGAACGGCAACGCACGGCTAGGCAATGCACGGCCAGGCAAAGAAAGGGTAACGCAAGGCAAGGCACGGTAAGGCAAGACAAGGCTAATGCACGACAACGCACGGCTAGGCAATGCACGGCCAGGCAAGGAAAGGGTAACGCAAGGCAAGGCACGGTCAGGCGAGGCAAGCCTAAGGCACGACAACGCAAGGCTAGGCAAAGCACGGAAGGCAAGCAAAGAGTAACGGAAGGCAAGGAAGGCAAGGGAAAGCAAGGCAAGGCAAGGGTAACGGAAGCAACGGTACGGCAAGGGGAAACAAGGCTAAGACACGACATCACAGGGCTAGGCAATGCAGGGCAAGGCAAGGAAATGGTAACGCAAGGCAAGGCACGGTTTGGGGAGGCAAGGCTAATGCACGACAACGCAAGGCTAGGCAGTGCACGGAAGGGAAGCAAAGAGGAACGGAAGGCAAGGAATGCAAGGCAAAACAAGGCAACGCAAGCAAGGCTGTGGCAAGGTGAAAAAAGGCTAAGGCACGACCACGCAAGGCTAGGCAATGCACGGAAGGTAAGCAAAGAATAACGGAAGGCAAGGAAGGCAAGGCAAAGCAAGGCAACGCAAGCAAGTCTATGGCAAGGTGAAAAAAGGCTAAGACACGACAACGCAAGGCTAGGCAATGCACGGAAGGCAAGCAAAGAGTAACGGAATGCAAGGAAGGCAAGGGAAACCAAGGCAAGGCAAGGGTAACGGAAGGAACGGCTCGGCAAGGGGAAACAAGGCTAAGGCACGGCAACGCAGGGCTAGGCAATGCACGGCAAGGCAAGGAAAGGGTAACGCAAGGCAAGGCACTCTCAGGCGAGGCAAAGCGAATGCACGACATCGCAAGGCTAGGCAGTGCACGGCTAGGCAAGGAAACAGTAACGGAAGGAAAGGAAGGCAAGGCAAAGCATGGCAAGGCAAGTGTAACAACAGGCACGGCACGGCAAGGGGAAACAAGGCTAAGGCACGACAACGCAAGGCTAGGCAATGCACGGAAGGCAAGCAAAGAGTAACGGAAGGCAAGGAAATCAAGGGAAAGCAAGGGAAGGCAAGGGTAACGGAAGGAACGGCACGGCAAGGGGAATCAAGGCTAAGGCACGACAACACAGGGCTAGGCAATGCAGGGCAAGGCAAGGAAAGGGTAACGCAAGGCAAGGCACGGTTTGGGGAGGCAAGGCTAATGCACGACAACGCAAGGCTAGGCAATGCACGGAAGGCAAGCAATGAGTAACGGAAGGCAAGGAATGCAAGGCAAAGCAAGGCAACGCAATGAAGTCTATGGCAAGGTGAAAAAAGGCTGAGGGACGACCACGCAAGGCTAGGCAATGCACGGAAGGCAAGCAAAGAGTAACGGAAGGCAAGGAAGGCAAGGCAAAGCAAGGCAACGCAAGCAAGGCTATGGCAAGGTGAAAAAAGCCTAAGGCACGACCACGCAAGGCTAGGTAATGCACGGAAGGCAAGCAAAGAGAAACGGAAGGCAAGGAATGCAAGGGAAAGCAGGGGAAGGCAAGGGTAACGAAAGGAACGGCACGGTAAGGGGAAACAAGGCTAAGGCATGACAACACAGGGCTAGGCAATGCAGGGAAAGGCAAGGTAAGGGTAACGCAAGGCAAGGCACGGTCAGGCGAGGCAAGGCTAAGGCACGACAACGCAAGGCTAGGCAATGCACGGAAGGCCAGCAAAGAGTAACGGAACGCAAGGAAGGCAAGGGACAGCAAGGCAAGGCAAGGTTAACGGAAGGAACGGCACGGCAAGGGGAAACAAGGCTAAGGCACGGCAACGCACGGCTAGGCAATGCAGGGCAAGGCAAGGAAATGGTAACGCAAGGCAAGGTACGATTTGGGGAGGCAAGGCTAATGCACGACAACGCAAGGCTAGGCAGTGCACGGCTAGGCAAGGAAAGAGTAACGGAAGGAAAGGAAGGCAAGGCAAAGCAAGGCAAGGCAAGTGTAACAAAAGGCAAGGCACGGCAAGGGGAAACAAGGCTAAGGAACGGCAACGCACGGCTAGGCAATGCACGGCCAGGCAAGGAAAGGGTAACGCAAGGCAAGGCACGGTAAGGCAAGACAAGGCTAATGCACGACAACGCACGGCTAATCAATGCACGGCAACGTAAGGAAAGGGTAACGCAAGGCAAGGCACGGTCAGGCGAGGCAAGGATAATGCACGACAACGCAAGGCTAGGCAATGCACGGAAGGCAAGCAAAGAGTAACGGAAGGCAAGGAAGGCAAGGGAAACCAAGGCAAGGCAAGGGTAACGGAAGGAACGGCTCGGCAAGGGGAAACAAGGCTAAGGCACGGCAACGCAGGGCTAGGCAATGCACGGCAAGGCAAGGAAAGGGTAACGCAAGGCAAGGCACTCTCAGGCGAGGCAAAGCGAATGCACGACATCGCAAGGCTAGCCAGTGCACGGCTAGGCAAGGAAACAGTAACGGAAGGAAAGGAAGGCAAGGCAAAGCATGGCAAGGCAAGTGTAACAACAGGCACGGCACGGCAAGGGGAAACAAGGCTAAGGCACGACAACGCAAGGCTAGGCAATGCACGGAAGGCAAGCAAAGAGTAACGGAAGGCAAGGAAGGCTAGGGAAAGCAGGGGAAGGCAATGGTAACGGAAGGAACGGCACGGTAACGGCAAACAAGACTAAGGCACGAAAACAGAGGGCTAGGCAATGCAGGGCAAGGCAAGGAAATGGTAACGCAAGGCAAGGCACGGTTTGGGGAGGCAAGGCTAATGCACGACAACGCAAGGCTAGGCAGTGCACGGCTAGGCAAGGAAAGAGTAACGGAAGGAAAGGAAGGCAAGGCAAAGCAAGGCAAGGCAAGTGTAACAAAAGGCAAGGCACGGCAAGAGGAACAAGGCTAAGGAACGGCAACGCACGGCTAGGCAATGCACGGCCAGGCAAGGAAAGGGTAACGCAAGGCAAGGCACGGTAAGGCAAGACAAGGCTAATGCACGACAACGCACGGCTAGGCAATGCACGGCCAGGCAAGGAAAGGGTAACGCAAGGCAAGGCACGGTCAGGCGCGGCAAGCCTAAGGCACGACAACGCAAGGCTAGGCAATGCACGGAAGGCAAGCAAAGAGTAACGGAAGGCAAGGAAGGCAAGGGAAAGCAAGGCAAGGCAAGGGTAACGGAAGGAACGGTACGGCAAGGGGAAACAAGGCTAAGACACGACATCACAGGGCTAGGCAATGCAGGGCAAGGCAAGGAAATGGTAACGCAAGGCAAGGCACGGTTTGGGGAGGCAAGGCTAATGCACGACAACGCAAGGCTAGGCAATGCACGGAAGGGAAGCAAAGAGGAACGGAAGGCAAGGAATGCAAGGCAAAACAAGGCAACGCAAGCAAGGCTGTGGCAAGGTGAAAAAAGGCTAAGGCACGACCACGCAAGGCTAGGCAATGCACGGAAGGTAAGCAAAGAATAACGGAAGGCAAGGAAGGCAAGGCAAAGCAAGGCAACGCAAGCAAGTCTATGGCAAGGTGAAAAAAGGCTAAGACACGACAACGCAAGGCTAGGCAATGCACGGAAGGCAAGCAAAGAGTAACGGAATGCAAGGAAGGCAAGGGAAAGCAAGGCAAGGCAAGGGTAACGGAAGGAACGGCACGGTAAGGGGAAACAAAGCTAAGGCACGACAATGGAGGGCTAGGCAATGCACGGCAAGGCAAGGAAAGGGTAACGCAAGGCAAGGCACGGTAAGGCAAGACAAGGCAAATGCACGACAACGCACGGCTAGGCAATGCACGGCAAGGCAAGGAAAGGGTACCGCAAGGCAAGGCACGGTCAGGCGAGGCAAGGCTACGGAACGACAACGCAAGGCTAGGCAATGCACGGAAGGCAAGCAAAGAGTAACGGAAGGCAAGGAAGGCAAGGGAAAGCAAGGCAAGGCAGTGGTAACGGAAGGAACGGCACGGCAAGGGGAAGCAAGGCTAAGGCACGACAACGCACGGCTAGGCAATGCACTGCAAGGCAAGGAAAGGGTAACGCAAGGCAAGGCACGGTGTGGGGAGGCAAGGCTAATGCACGACAACGCAAGGCTAGGCAATGCAGGGAAGGCAAGCAAAGAGTAACGGAAGGCACGAAGGCAAGGGAAAGCAAGGCAAGGGTAACGGAAGGAACGGCACGGTAAGGGGAAACAAGGCTAAGGCACGACAGCGCAAGGCTAGGCAATGCACGGAAGGCAAGCAAAGAGTAACGGAATGGAAGGTAGGCAAGGCAAAGCAAGGCAAAGCAAGCAAGGCTATGGCAAGGTGAAACAAGGCTAAGGCACCACAACGCACGGCTAGGCAATGCACGGCCAGCCAAGGAAAAAGTAACGCAAGGCAAGGCACTGTGAGGCAAGGCAAGGCTAATGCACGACAGCGCAAGGCTAGGCAGTGCACGGAAGGCAAGCAAAGGGTAACGGAAACCAAGGAAGGCAAGGGAATGCAAGGCAAGGCAAGGGTAACAAAAGGCACGGCACGGCAAGGGGAAACAAGGCTAAGGCACGGCAACGCAAGTCTAAGCAATGCACGGCCAGGGAAGGAAAGGGTAACGCAAGGCAAGGCACGGTAATGTAAGGCGAGGCTAATGCACGAGAACGCACGGCTAGGCAATGCACGGAAGGCAAGCAAAGAGTAACGGAAGGCAAGGAATGCAAGGCAAACAAGGCAACGCAAGTAAGGCTATGGCAAGGTGAAAAAAGGCTAAGGCACGACCACGCAAGGCTAGGCAATGCACGGAAGGCAAGCAAAGAGTAACGGAAGGCAAGGAAGGCAAGGCAAAGCAAGGCAACGCAAACAAGGCTATGGCAAGGTGAAAAAAGGCTAAGACAAGACAACGCAAGGCTAGTCAATGCACGGAAGGCAAGCAAAGTGTAAGAGAAGTCAAGGAAGGCAAGGGAAAGCAAGGCAAGGCAAGGGTAACGGAAGGAACGGCACGATAAGGGGAAACAAAGCTAAGGCACGACAATGCAGGGCTAGGCAATGCACGGCAAGGCAAGGAAAGGGTAACGCAAGGCAAGGGACGGTGAGGCAAGACAAGGCAAATGCACGACAACGCACGGCTAGGCAATGCACGGAAAGGCAAGGAAAGGGTACCGCAAGGCAAGGCACGTTCAGGCGAGGCAAGGCTAAGGCACGACAACGCAAGGCTAGGCAATTCACGGAAGGCAAGCAAAGACTAACGGAACGCAAGGAAGGTAAGGGAAACCAAGACAAGGCAAGGGTAACGGAAGGAACGGCTCGGCAAGGGGAAACAAGGCTAAGGCACGGCAATGCAGGGCTAGGCAATGCACGGCAAGGCAAGGAAAGGGTAACGCAAGGCAAGGCACTGTCACGCGAGGCAAAGCTAATGCACGACATCGCAAGGCTAGGCAGTGCACGGCTAGGCAAGGAAAGAGTAACGGAAGGAAAGGAAGGCAAGGCAAAGCATGGCAAGGCAAGTGTAACAACAGGCACGGCACGGCAAGGGGAAACAAGGCTAAGGCACGACAACGCAAGGCTAGGCAATGCACGGAAGGCAAGCAAAGAGTAACGGAAGGCAAGGGAAAGCAAGGCAAGGCAAGGGTAAGGGAAGGAACGGCACGGCAAGGGGAAACAAGGCTAAGGCACGACAACGTACGGCTAGGCAATGCACGGCAAGGCAAGAAAAGGGTAACGCAAGGCAAGGCACGGCAAGGCAAGGCAAGGCTAATGCACGACAACGCACGGCTAGGCAATGCACGGCAAGGCAAGGAAAGGTAACGCAAGGCAAGGCACGGTTAGGCGAGGCAAGGCTAAGACACGACAACGCAAGGCTAGGCAATGCACGGAAGGCAAGCAAAGAGTAACGGAAGGCAAGGAATGCAAGGCAAAGCAAGGCAACGCAAGCAAGGCTATGGCAAGGTGAAAAAAGGCTAAGGCACGACCACGCAAGGCTAGGCAATGCACGGAAGGCAAGCAAAGAGTAACGGAAGGCAAGGAAGGCAAGGCAAAGCAAGGCAACGCAAGCAAGGCTATGGCAAGGTGAAAAAAGGCTAAGACACGACAACGCAAGGCTAGGTCATGCACGGAAAGCAAGCAAAGAGTAACGGAAGGCAAGGAATGCAAGGCAAAGCAAGGCAACGCAAGCAAGGCTATGGCATGGTGAAACAAGGCTAAGGCACGACAACGCAAGGCTAGGCAATGCACGGAAGGCAAGCAAAGAGTAACGGAAGGCAAGGAAGGCAAGGGAAAGCAGGGCAAGGCAAGGGTAACGGAAGGAACGGCACGGTAAGGGGAAACAAGGCTAAGGCACGACAACGGAGGGCTAGGCAATGCACGGCAAGGCAAGGAAAGGGTAACGCAAGGCAAGGCACGGTCAGGCGAGGCAAGGGTAATGCACGACAACGCAAGGCTACGCAGTGCACGGCTAGGCAAGGAAAGAGTAACGGAACGAAATGAAGGCAAGGCAAAGCAATGCAAGGCAAGTGTAACAAAAGGCACGGCACGGCAAGGGGAAACAAGGCTAAGGCACGGCAACGCAAGGCTAAGCAATGCACGGCCAGGCAAGGAAAGGGTAACGCAAGGCAAGGCACGGTAAGGCAAGGCGAGGCTAATGCACGACAACGCACGGCTAGGCAATGCACGGCAAGGGGGGAAAGGGTAACGCAAGGCAAGGCACGGTTAGGCGATTCAAGGCTAAGGCACGACAACGCAAGGCTAGGCAATGCACGGAACCAAGCAAAGAGTAACGGAAGGCAAGGAATGCAAGGCAAAGCAAGGCAACGCAAGCAAGGCTATGGCAAGGTGAAAAAAGGCTAAGGCACGACAACGCAAGGCTAGGCAATGCACGGAAGGCAAGCAAAGAGTAACGGAATGGAAGGAAGGCAAGGCAAAGCAAGCAAGGCTATGGCAAGGTGAAACAACGCTAAGGCACCACAACGCACGGCTAGGCAATGCACGGCCAGCCAAGGAAAAGGTAACGCAAGGCAAGGCACTGTGAGGCAAGTCAAGGCCAATGCACGACAGCGCAAGGCTAGGCAATGCACGCAACGCAAGCAAAGAGTAACGGAAACCAAGGAAGGCAAGGGATAGCAAGGCAAGGGAAGGGTAACGGAAGGAACGGCACGGCAAGGGGAAACAAGGCTAAGGCACGACAACACAGGGCTAGGCAATGCAGGGCAAGGCAAGGAAAGGGTAACGCCAGGCAAGGCACGGTCAGGCAAGGCAAGGCTAATGCACGACCAGGCAAGGCTAGGCAGTGCACGGCAAGGCAAGGAAAGGGTAACGCAAGGCAAGGCACTGTCAGGCGAGGCAAGGCTAAGGCACGACAACGCAAGGCTAGGCAATGCACGGAAGGAAAGCAAAGAGTAACGGAAGGCAAGGAAATCAAGGGAAAGCAAGGGAAGGCAAGGGTAACGGAAGGAACGGCACGGCAAGGGGAAACAAGGCTAAGGCACGACAACGCAGGGCTAGGCAATGCAGGGCAAGGCAAGGAAAGGGTAACGCAAGGCAAGGCACGGTTTGGGGAGGCAAGGCTAATGCACGACAACGCAAGGCTAGGCAATGCACGGAAGGCAAGCAAAGAGTAACGGAAGGCAAGGAAGACAAGGCAAAGCAAGGCAACGCAAGCAAGTCTATGGCAAGGTGAAAAAATGCTAAGACACGACAACGCAAGGCTAGGCAATGCACGGAAGGCAAGCAAAGAGTAACGGAAGGCAAGGAATGCAAGGCAAAGCAAGGCAACGCAAGCAAGGCTATGGCAAGGTGAAAAAAGGCTAAGGCACGACCTCGCAAGGCTAGGTAATGCACGGAAGGCAAGCAAATAGAAACGGAAGGCAAGGAATGCAAGGGAAAGCAGGGGAAGGCAAGGTTATCGAAAGGAACGGCTCGGTAAGGGGAAACAAGGCTAAGGCACGACAACACAGGGCTAGGCAATGCACGGAAGGCCAGCAAAGAGTAACGGAACGCAAGGAAGGCAAGGGACAGCAAGGCAAGGCAAGGTTAACGGAAGGAACGGCACGGCAAGGGGAAACAAGGCTAAGGCACGGCAACGCACGGCTAGGCAATGCAGGGCAAGAAAAGGAAATGGTAACGCAAGGCAAGGTACGGTTTGGGGAGGCAAGGCTAATGCACGACTACGCAAGGCTAGGCAGTGCACGGCTAGGCAAGGAAAGAGTAACGGAAGGAAAGGAAGGCAAGGCAAAGCAAGGCAAGGCAAGTGTAACAAAAGGCAAGGCACGGCAAGGGGAAACAAGGCTAAGGAACGGCAACGAAAGGCTAAGCAATGCACGGCCAGGCAAGGAAAGGGTAACGCAAGGCAAGGCGACGGTAAGGCAAGACAAGGCTAATGCACGACAACGCACGGCTAATCAATGCACGGCAACGCAAGGAAAGGGTAACGCAAGGCAAGGCACGGTCAGTCGAGGCAAGGCTAATGCACGACAACGCAAGGCTAGGCAATGCACGGAAGGCAAGCAAAGAGTAACGGAAGGCAAGGAAGGCAAGGGAAAGCAAGGCAAGGCAAGGGTAACGGAAGGAACGGCACGGCAAGGGGAAACAAGGCTAAGGCACGGCAACGCAGGGCTAGGCAATGCACGGCAAGGCAAGGAAAGGGTAACGCAAGGCAAGGCACGGTCAGGCGAGGCAAGGCGAATGCACGACATCGCAAGGCTAGGCAGTGCACGGCTAGGCAAGGAAACAGTAACGGAAGGAAAGGAAGGCAAGGCAAAGCATGGCAAGGCAAGTGTAACAAAAGGCACGGCACGGCAAGGGGAAACAAGGCTAAGGCACGACAACGCAAGGCTAGGCAATGCACGGAAGGCAAGCAAAGAGTAACGGAAGGCAAGGAATGCAAAGGAAAGCAGGGGAAGGCAAGGGTAACGGAAGGAACGGCACGGTAAGGGGAAACAAGGCTAATGCACGACAACGCAGGGCTAGGCAATGCACGGCAAGGCAAGGAAAGGGTAACGCAAGGCAAGGCACTGTCAGGCGAGGCAAGGCTAAGGCACGACAACGCAAGGCTAGGCAATGCACGGAAGGCAAGCAAAGAGTAACGGAAGGCAAGGAAGGCAAGGCAAAGCAAGGCAACGCAAGCAAGACTATGGCAAGGTGAAAAAAGGCTAAGACACGACAACGCAAGGCTAGGCAATGCACGGAAGGCAAGCAAAGAGTAACGGAATGCAAGGAAGGCAAGGGAAAGCAAGGCAAGGCAAGGGTAACGGAAGGAACGGCACGGTAAGGGGAAACAAAGCTAAGGCACGACAATGCAGGGCTAGGCAATGCACGGCAAGGCAAGGAAAGGGTAACGCAAGGCAAGGCACGGTGAGGCAAGACAAGGCAAATGCACGACAACGCAACGGCTAGGCAATGCACGGCATGCAAAGAAAACCGCAAGGCAAGGCACGGTCAGGCGAGGCAAGGCTACGGAACGACAACGCAATGCTAGGCAATGCACGGAAGGCAAGCAAAGAGTAACGGAAGGCAAGGAAGGCAAGGCAAAGCAAGCAAGGCAATGGTAACGGAAGGAACGGCACGGCAAGGGGAAACAAGGCTAAGGCACGACAACGCACGGCTAGGCAATGCACGGCAAGGCAAGGAAAGGGTAACGCAAGGCAAGGCACTGTGAGGGGAGGCAAGGCTAATGCACGACAACGCAAGGCTAGGCAATGCACGGAAGGCAAGCAAAGAGTAACGGAAGGCAAGGAAGGCAAGGGAAAGCAAGCAAGGGTAACGGAAGCAACGGCACGGCAAGGGGAAAAAAGGCTAAGGCACGGCAACGCACGGCTAGGCAATGCACTGCAAGGCAAGGAAAGGGTAACGCAAGGCAAGGCACGGTGAGGCAAGGCAAGGCTGATGCACGACAACGCACGGCTAGGCAATGCACGGCAAGGCAAGGAAAGGGTAACGCAAGGCAAGGCACGGTCAGGCGAGGCAAGGCTAAGGCACGACAACGCAAGGCTAAGCAATGCACGGCCAGGCAAGGAAAGGGTAACGCAAGGCAAGGCACGGTAAGGCAAGGCGAGGCTAATGCACGACAACGCACGGCTAGGCAATGCAGGGCAAGGCAAGGAAAGGGTAACGCAAGGCAAGGCACGGTTTGGGGAGGCAAGGCTAATGCACGACA
Source organism: Macrotis lagotis (assembly GCF_037893015.1). NCBI lineage: Eukaryota > Metazoa > Chordata > Mammalia > Peramelemorphia > Peramelidae > Macrotis > Macrotis lagotis. Next base: position 16,030 of record NW_027422464.1, read on the forward strand.
ACGCAAGGCTAGGCAATGCACGGAAGGCAAGCAAAGAGTAACGGGAGGCAAGGAAGGCAAGGGAAACCAAGGCAAGGCAAGGGTAACGGAAGGAACGGCTCGGCAAGGGGAAACAAGGCTAAGGCACGGCAACGCAGGGCTAGGCAATGCACGGCAAGGCAAGGAAAGGGTAACGCAAGGCAAGGCACTCTCAGGCGAGGCAAAGCGAATGCACGACATCGCAAGGCTAGGCAGTGCACGGCTAGGCAAGGAAACAGTAACGGAAGGAAAGGAAGGCAAGGCAAAGCATGGCAAGGCAAGTGTAACAAAAGGCACGGCACGGCAAGGGGAAACAAGGCTAAGGCACGACAACGCAAGGCTAGGCAATGCACGGAAGGCAAGCAAAGAGTAACGGAAGGCAAGGAATGCAAAGGAAAGCAGGGGAAGGCAAGGGTAACGAAAGGAACGGCACGGTAAGGGTAAACAAGGCTAAGGCACGACAACACAGGGCTAGGCAATGCAGGGCAAGGCAAGGAAAGGGTAACGCAAGGCAAGGCACGGTTTGGTGAGGCAAGGCTAATGCACGACAACGCAAGGCTAGGCAATGCACGGAAGGCAAGCAAAGAGTAACGGAAGGCAAGGAAGGCAAGGGAACGCAAGTCAAGGCAAGGGTAACGGAAGGAACGGCACGGCAAGGGGAAACAAGGCTAAGGCACGGCAACGCACGGCTAGGCAATGCACGGCAAGGCAAGGAAAGGGTAATGCAAGGCAAGGCACGGTCAGGCGAGGCAAGGGTAATGCACGACAACGCAAGGCTACGCAGTGCACGGCTAGGCAAGGAAAGAGTAACGGAAGGAAAGGAAGGCAAGGCAAAGCAAGGCAAGGCAAGTGTAACAAAAGGCACGGCACGGCAAGGGGAAACAAGGCTAAGGCACGGCAACGCAAGGCTAAGCAATGCACTGCCAGGCAACGAAAGGGTAACGCAAGGCAAGGCACGGGAAGGCAAGGCGAGGCTAATGCACGACAACGCACGGCTAGGCAATGCACGGCAAGGCAAGGAAAGGGTAACGCAAGGCAAGGCACGGTTAGGCGAGGCAAGGCTAAGGCACGACAACGCAAGGCTAGGCAATGCACGGAAGGCAAGCAAAGAGTAACGGAAGGCAAGGAATGCAAGGCAAAGCAAGGCAACGCAAACAAGGCTATGGCAAGGTGAAAAAAGGCTAAGGCACGACAACGCAAGGCTAGGCAATGCACGGAAGGATTCAAAGAGTAACGGAATGGAAGGAAGGCAATGCAAAGTAAGGCAAAGCAAGCAAGGCTATGGCAAGGTGAAACAAGGCTAAGGCACCACAACGCACGGCTAGGCAATGCACGGCCAGCCAAGGGAAAGGTAACGCAAGCAAGGCACTGTGAGGCAAGGCAAGGCTAATGCACGACAGCGCAAGGCTAGGCAATGCACGGAAGGCAAGCAAAGAGTAACGGAAACCAAGGAAGGCAAGAGAAAGCAAGGCAAGGCAAGGGTAACGGAAGGAACGGCACGGCAAGGGGAAACAAGGCTAAGGCACGACAACGCACGGCTAGGCAATGGACGGCAAGGCAAGGACAGGGTAACGCCAGGCAAGGCACGGTCAGGCAAGGCAAGGCTAATGCACGGCAAGGCATGGCTAGGCAGTGTACGGCAAGGCAAGGAAAGGGTAACGCAAGGCAAGGCACTGTCAGTCGAGGCAAGGCTAAGGCACGACAACGCAAGGCTAGGCAATGCACGGAAGGAAAGCAAAGAATAACGGAAGGCAAGGAAGGCAAGGCAAAGCAAGGCAACCCAAGCAAGACTATGGCAAGGTGAAAAAAGGCTAAGACACGACAACGCAAGGCTAGGCAATGCACGGAAGGCAAGCAAAGAGTAACGGAATGCAAGGAAGGCAAGGGAAAGCAAGGCAAGGCAAGGGTAACGGAAGGAACGGCACGGTAAGGGGAAACAAAGCTAAGGCACGACAATGCAGGGCTAGGCAATGCACGGCAAGGCAAGGAAAGGGTAACGCCAGGCAAGGCACGGTCAGGCAAGGCAAGGCTAATGCACGACCAGGCAAGGCTAGGCAGTGCACGGCAAGGCAAGGAAAGGGTAACGCAAGGCAAGGCACTGTCAGGCGAGGCAAGGCTAAGGCACGACAACGCAAGGCTAGGCAATGCACGGAAGGAAAGCAAAGAGTAACGGAAGGCAAGGAAATCAAGGGAAAGTAAGGGAAGGCAAGGGTAACGGAAGGAACGGCACGGCAAGGGGAAACAAGGCTAAGGCACGACAACACAGGGCTAGGCAATGCAGGGCAAGGCAAGGAAAAGGTAACGCAAGGCAAGGCACGATTTGGGGAGGCAAGGCTAATGCACGACAACGCAAGGCTAGGCAATGCACGGAAGGCATGCAATGAGTAACGGAAGGGAAGGAATGCAAGGCAAAGCAAGGCAACGCAATCAAGTCTATGGCAAGGTGAAAAAAGGCTGAGGCACGACCACGGAAGGCTAGGCAATGCACGGAAGGCAAGCAAAGAGTAACGGAAGGCAAGGAAGGCAAGGCAAAGCAAGGCAACGCAAGCAAGTCTATGGCAAGGTGAAAAAATGCTAAGACACGACAACGCAAGGCTAGGCAATGCACGGAAGGCAAGCAAAGAGTAACGGAAGGCAAGGAATGCAAGGCAAAGCAAGGCAACGCAAGCAAGGCTATGGCAAGGTGAAAAAAGGCTAAGGCACGACCACGCAAGTCTAGGTAATGCACGGAAGGCAAGCAAAGAGAAACGGAAGGCAAGGAATGCAAGGGAAAGCAGGGGAAGGCAAGGGTAACGAAAGGAACGGCACGGTAAGGGGAAACAAGACTAAGGCACGACAACACAGGGCTAGGCAATGCAGGGCAAGGCAAGGTAAGGGTAACGCAAGGCAAGGCACGGTCAGGCGAGGCAAGGCTAAGGCACGACAACGCAAGGCTAGGCAATGCACGGAAGGCCAGCAAAGAGTAACGGAACGCAAGGAAGGCAAGGGACAGCAAGGCAAGGCAAGGTTAACGGAAGGAACGGCACGGCAAGGGTAAACAAGGCTAAGGCACGGCAACGCAAGGCTAGGCAATGCAGGGCAAGAAAAGGAAATGGTAACGCAAGGCAAGGTACGGTTTGGGGAGGCAAGGCTAATGCACGACTACGCAAGGCTAGACAGTGCACGGCTAGGCAAGGAAAGAGTAACGGAAGGAAAGGAAGGCAAGGAAAAGCAAGGCAAGGCAAGTGTAACAAAAGGCAAGGCACGGCAAGGGGAAACAAGGCTAAGGAACGGCAACGCACGGCTAGGCAATGCACGGCCAGGCAAGGAAAGGGTAACGCAAGGCAAGGCACGGTAAGGCAAGACAAGGCTAATGCACGACAACGCACGGCTAATCAATGCACGGCAAGGCAAGGAAAGGGTAACGTAAGGCAAGGCACGGTCAATCGAGGCAAGGCTAATGCACGACAACGCAAGGCTAGGCAATGCACGGAAGGCAAGCAAAGAGTAACGGAAGGCAAGGAAGGCAAGGGAAACCAAGGCAAGGCAAGGATAACGGAAGGAACGTTTCGGCAAGGGGAAACAAGGCTAAGGCACGGCAACGCAGGGCTAGGCAATGCACGGCAAGGCAAGGAAAGGGTAACGCAAGGCAAGGCACTCTCAGGCGAGGCAAAGCGAATGCACGACATCGCAAGGCTAGGCAGTGCACGGCTAGGCAAGGAAACAGTAACGGAAGGAAAGGAAGGCAAGGCAAAGCATGGCAAGGCAAGTGTAACAAAAGGCACGGCACGGCAAGGGGAAACAAGGCTAAGGCACGACAACGCAAGGCTAGGCAATGCACGGAAGGCAAGCAAAGAGTAACGGAAGGCAAGGAATGCAAAGGAAAGCAGGGGAAGGCAAGGGTAACGAAAGGAACGGCACGGTAAGGGTAAACAAGGCTAAGGCACGACAACACAGGGCTAGGCAATGCAGGGCAAGGCAAGGAAAGGGTAACGCAAGGCAAGGCACGGTCAGGCGAGGCAAGGCTAATGCACGACAACGCAAGGCTAGGCAATGCACGGAAGGCAAGCAAAGAGTAACGGAAGGCAAGGAAGGCAAGGCAAAGCAAGGCAACCCAAGCAAGGCTATGGCAAGGTGAAAAAAGGCTAAGGCACGACAACGCAAGGCTAGGCAATGCACGGAAGGCAAGCAAAGAGTAACGGAATGCAAGGAAGGCAAGGGAAAGCAAGGCAACGCAAGGGCAAGGCGGCACGGTAAGGGGAAACAAAGGCTAAGGCACGACAACGCAAGGCTAGGCAATGCACGGCAAGGCAAGGAAAGGGTAACGCAAGGCAAGGCACGGAAGCAAGGCAAGACAAGGCTAAGGCACGACAACGCACGGCTAGGCAATGCACGGCCATGCAAGGAAAGGGTACCGCAAGGCAAGGCACGGTCAGGCGAGGCAAGGCTACGGAACGACAACGCAATGCTAGGCAATGCACGGAAGGCAAGCAAAGAGTAACGGAAGGCAAGGAAGGCAAGGGAAAGCAAGCCAAGGCAAGGGTAACGGAAGGAACGGCACGGCAAGGGGAAACAAGGCTAAGGCACGACAACGCACGGCTAGGCAATGCACGGCAAGGCAAGGAAAGGGTAACGCAAGGCAAAGCACGGTGTGGGGAGGCAAGGCTAATGCACGACAACGCAAGGCTAGGCAATGCACGGAAGGCAAGCAAAGAGTAACGGAAGGCAAGGAAGGCAAGGCAAAGCAAGGCAACGCAAGCAAGGCTATGGCAAGGTGAAAAAGGCTAAGACACGATATCGCAAAGCTAGGTCATGCACGGAAAGCAAGCAAAGAGTAACGGAAGGCAAGGAATGCAAGGCAAAGCAAGGCAACGCAAGCAAGGCTATGGCAAGTTGAAAAAAGGCTAAGGCACGACAGCGCAAGGCTAGGCAATGCACGGAAGGCAAGCAAAGAGTAACGGAATGGAAGGTAGGCAAGGCAAAGCAAGGCAAAGCAAGCAAGGCTATGGCATGGTGAAACAAGGCTAAGGCACCACAACGCACGGCTAGGCAATGCACGGCCAGCCAAGGAAAAGGTAACGCAAGGCAAGGCACTGTGAGGCAAAGGAAGGCTAATGCACGACAGCGCAAGGCTAGGCAATGCAGGGAAGGCAAGCAAAGAGTAACGGAAGTCAAGGAAGGCAAGGGAAAGCAAGGCAAGGCAAGGGTAACGGAAGGAACGGCACGGCAAGGGGAAAGAAGGCTAAGGCACGGCAACGCAGGGCTAGGCAATGCACGGCAAGGCAAGGAAAGGGTAACGCAAGGCAAGGCACGGTCAGGCGAGGCAAGGCTAAGGCACGACAACGCAAGGCTAGGCAATGCACGGAAGGCAAGCAAAGAGTAACGGAATGGAAGGAAGGCAAGGCAAAGTAAGGCAAAGCAAGCAAGGCTATGGCAAGGTGAAACAAGGCTAAGGCACCACAACGCACGGCTAGGCAATGCACGGCCAGCCAAGGAAAAGGTAACGCAAGCAAGGCACTGTGAGGCAAGGCAAGGCTAATGCACGACAGCGCAAGGCTAGGCAATGCACGGAAGGCAAGCAAAGAGTAACGGAAACCAAGGAAGGCAAGGGAAAGCAAGGCAAGGCAAGGGTAACGGAAGGAACGGCACGGCAAGGGGAAACAAGGCTAAGGCACGACAACGCACGGCTAGGCAATGGACGGCAAGGCAAGGAAAGGGTAACGCCAGGCAAGGCACGGTCAGGCAAGGGAAGGCTAATGCACGACAAGGCAAGGCTAGGCAGTGTACGGCAAGGCAAGGAAAGGGTAACGTAAGGCTAGGCACTGTCAGGCGAGGCAAGGCTAAGGCATGACAACGGAAGGCTAGGCAATGCACGGAAGGTAAGCAAAGAGTAACGGAAGGCAAGGAAAGCAAGGGAAAGCAAGGCAAGGCAAGGGTAACGGAAGGAACGGCACGGCAAGGGGAAACAAGGCTAAGACACGACAACACAGGGCTAGGCAATGCAGGGCAAGGCAAGGAAATGTTAACGCAAGGCAAGGCTCGGTTTGGGGAGGCAAGGCTAATGCACGACAACGCAAGGCTAGGCAATGCACGGAAGGCAAGCAAAGAATAACGGAAGGCAAGGAAGGCAAGGCAAAGCAAGGCAACGCAAGCAAGACTATGGCAAGGTGAAAAAAGGCTAAGACACGACAACGCAAGGCTAGGCAATGCACGGAAGGCAAGCAAAGAGTAACGGAATGGAAGGAAGGCAAGGCAAAGTAAGGCAAAGCAAGCAAGGCTATGGCAAGGTGAAACAAGGCTAAGGCACCACAACGCACGGCTAGGCAATGCACGGCCAGCCAAGGAAAAGGTATCGCAAGCAAGGCACGGTGTGAGGCAAGTGAAGGCTAATGCACGACAACGCAAGGCTAGGCAATGCACGGAAGGCAAGCAAAGAGTAACGGAAGGCAAGGAAGGCAAGGGAAAGCAAGGCAAGGCAAGGGTAACGGAAGGAACGGCACGGCAAGGGGAAACAAGGCTAAGGCACGACAACGCACGGCTAGGCAATGGACGGCAAGGCAAGGACAGGGTAACGCCAGGCAAGGCACGGTCAGGCAAGGCAAGGCTAATGCACGGCAAGGCATGGCTAGGCAGTGTACGGCAAGGCAAGGCAAGGGTAACGCAAGGCAAGGCACTGTCAGGCGAGGCAAGGCTAAGGCACGACAACGCAAGGCTAGGCAATGCACGGCAAGGTAAGGAAAGGGTAACGCAAGGCAAGGCACGGTAAGGCAAGGCAAGGCTAATGCACGACAACGCACGGCTAGGAAATGCACGGCAAGGCAAGGAAAGGGTAACGCAAGGCCAGTCACGGTTAGGCGAGGCAAGGCTAAGGCACGACAACGCAAGGCTAGGCAATGCACGGAAGGCAAGCAAAGAGTAACGGAAGGCAAGGAATGCAAGGCAAAGCAATTCAACGCAAGCAAGGCTATGGCAAGGTGAAAAAAGGCTAAGGCACGACAGCGCAAGGCTAGGCAATGCACGGAAGGCAAGCAACGAGTAACGGAATGGAAGGTAGGCAAGGCAAAGCAAGCAAGGCTATGGCAAGGTGAAACAAGGCTAAGGCACCACAACGCACGGCTAGGCAATGCCCGGCCAGCCAAGGAAGAAGTAACGCAAGGCAAGGCACTGTGAGGCAAGGCAAGGCTAATGCACGACAGCGCAAGGCTAGGCAGTGCACGGAAGGCAAGCAAAGAGTAACGGAAACCAAGGAAGGCAAGGGAAAGCAAGGCAAGGCAAGGGTAACGAAAGGAACGGCACGGCAAGGGGAAACAAGGCTAAGGCACGACAACGCACGGCTAGGCAATGCACGGCAAGGCAAGGAAAGGGTAACGCTAGGCAAGGCACGGTCAGGCAAGGCAAGGCTAAAGCACGACATGGCAAGGCTAGGCAGTGCACGGCAAGGCAAGGAAAGGGTAACGCAAGGCAAGGCACGGTCAGGCGAGGCAAGGCTAAGGCACGACAACGCAAGGCTAGGCAATGCACGGAATGCAAGCAAAGAGTAACGGAAGGCAAGGAAGGCAAGGGAAACCAAGGCAAGGCAAGGGTAACGGAAGGAACGGCACGGTAAGGGGAAACAAGTCTAAGGCACGACAACGCAGGGCTAGGAAATGCACGGCAAGGCAAGGAAAGGGTAACGCAAGCAAGGCACGGTCAGGCGAGGCAAGAGTAATGCACGACAACGCAAGGCTACGCAGTGCACGGCTAGGCAAGGAAAGAGTAACGGAAGGAAAGGAAGGCAAGGCAAAGCAAGGCAAGGCAAGTGTAACAAAAGGCACGGCACGGCAAGGGGAAACAAGGCTAAGGCACGGCAACGCAAGGCTAAGCAATGCACGGCAAGGGAAGGAAAGGGTAATGCAAGGCAAGGCACGGTAATGCAAAGCGAGGCTAATGCACGACAACGCACGGCTAGGCAATGCACGGAAGGCAAGCAAAGAGTACCGGAAGGCAAGGAATGCAAGGCAAACAAGGCAACGCAAGCAAGGCTATGGCAAGGTGAAAAAAGGCGAAGGCACGACCACGCAAGGCTAGGCAATGCACGGCCAGCCAAGGAAAAGGTATCGCAAGCAAGGCACTGTGAGGCAAGTGAAGGCTAATGCACGACAGCGCAAGGCTAGGCAATTCACGGAAGGCAAGCAAAGAGTAACGGAAACCAAGGAAGGCAAGGGAAAGCAAGGCAAGGCAAGGGTAACGGAAGGAACGGCACGGCAAGGGGAAACAAGGCTAAGGCACGACAACGCACGGCTAGGCAATGGACGGCAAGGCAAGGAAAGGGTAACGCCAGGCAAGGCACGGTCAGGCAAGGCAAGGCTAATGCACGACAAGGCAAGGCTAGGCAGTGTACGGCAAGGCAAGGCAAGGGTAACGCAAGGCAAGGCACTGTCAGGCGAGGCAAGGCTAAGGCACGACAACGCAGGGCTAGGCAATGCACGGCAAGGTAAGGAAAGGGTAACGCAAGGCAAGGCACGGTAAGGCAAGGCAAGGCTAATGCACGACAACGCACGGCTAGGAAATGCACGGCAAGGCAAGGAAAGGGTAACGTAAGGCCAGGCACGGTTAGGCGAGGCAAGGCTAAGGCACGACAACGCAAGGCTAGGCAATGCACGGAAGGCAAGCAAAGAGTAACGGAAGGCAAGGAATGCAAGGCAAAGCAATTCAATGCAAGCAAGGCTATGGCAAGGTGAAAAAAGGCTAAGGCACGACAGCGCAAGGCTAGGCAATGCACGGAAGGCAAGCAAAGAGTAACGGAATGGAAGGTAGGCAAGGCAAAGCAAGCAAGGCTATGGCAAGGTGAAACAAGGCTAAGGCACCACAACGCACGGCTAGGCAATGCACGGCCAGCCAAGGAAAAAGTAACGCAAGGCAAGGCACTGTGAGGCAAGGCAAGGCTAATGCACGACAGCGCAAGGCTAGGCAGTGCACGGAAGGCAAGCAAAGAGTAACGGAAACCAAGGAAGGCAAGGGAAAGCAAGGCAAGGCAAGGGTAACGAAAGGAACGGCACGGCAAGGGGAAACAAGTCTAAGGCACGACAACGCACGGCCAGGCAATGCACGGCAAGGCAAGGAAAGGGTAACGCTAGGCAAGGCACGGTCAGGCAAGGCAAGGCTAAAGCACGACATGGCAAGGCTAGGCAGTGCACGGCAAGGCAAGGAAAGGGTAACGCAAGGCAAGGCACGGTCAGGCGAGGCAAGGCTAAGGCACGACAACGCAAGGCTCGGAAATGCACGGAATGCAAGCAAAGAGTAACGGAAGGCAAGGAAGGCAAGGGAAACCAAGGCAAGGCAAGGGTAACGGAAGGAACGGCACGGTAAGGGGAAACAAGTCTAAGGCACGACAACGCAGGGCTAGGAAATGCACGGCAAGGCAAGGAAAGGGTAACGCAAGCAAGGCACGGTCAGGCGAGGCAAGAGTAATGCACGACAACGCAAGGCTACGCAGTGCACGGCTAGGCAAGGAAAGAGTAACGGAAGGAAAGGAAGGCAAGGCAAAGCAAGGCAAGGCAAGTGTAACAAAAGGCACGGCACGGCAAGGGGAAACAAGGCTAAGGCACGGCAACGCAAGGCTAAGCAATGCACGGCAAGGGAAGGAAAGGGTAATGCAAGGCAAGGCACGGTAATGCAAAGCGAGGCTAATGCACGACAACGCACGGCTAGGCAATGCACGGAAGGCAAGCAAAGAGTACCGGAAGGCAAGGAATGCAAGGCAAACAAGGCAACGCAAGCAAGGCTATGGCAAGGTGAAAAAAGGCGAAGGCACGACCACGCAAGGCTAGGCAATGCACGGAAGGCAAGCAAAGAGTAACGGAAGGCAAGGAAGGCAAGGCAAAGCAAGGCAACGCAAGCAAGTCTATGGCAAGGTGAAAAAAGGCTAAGACACGACAACGCAAGGCTAGGCAATGCACGGAAGGGAAGCAAAGAGTAACAGAAGGCAAGGAAGGCAAGGGAAAGCAAGGCAAGGCAAGGGTAACGGAAGGAACGGCACGGTAAGGGGAAACAAAGCTAAGGCACGACAATGCAGGGCTAGGCAATGCACGGCAAGGCAAGGAAAGGGTAACGAAAGGCAAGGCACGGTGAGGCAAGACAAGGCAAATGCACGACAACGCACGGCTAGGCAATGCACGGCAAGGCAAGGAAAGGGTACCGCAAGGCAAGGCACTTTCAGGCGAGGCAAGGCTAAGGCACGACAAGGCAAGGCTAGGCAATGCACGGAAGGCAAGCAAAGACCAACGGAACGCAAGGAAGGCAAGGGAAACCAAGGCAAGGCAAGGGTAACGGAAGGAACGGCTCGGCAAGGGGAAACAAGGCTAAGGCACGGCAACGCAGGGCTAGGCAATGCACGGCACGGCAAGGAAAGGGTAACGCAAGGCAAGGCACTGTCTCGCGAGGCAAAGCTAATGCACGACATCGCAAGGCTAGGCAGTGCACGGCTAGGCAAGGAAAGAGTAATGGAAGGAACGGAAGGCAAGGCAAAGCAAGGCAAGGCAAGTGTAACAAAAGGCAAGGCACGGCAAGGGGAAACAAGGCTAAGGCACGACAACGCAAGGCTAGGCAATGCACGGAAGGCAAGCAAAGAGTAACGGAAGGCAAGGAAGGCTAGGGAAAGCAGGGGAAGGCAATGGTAACGGAAGGAACGGCACGGTAACGGCAAACAAGACTAAGGCACGACAACACAGGGCTAGGCAATGCAGGGCAAGGCAAGGAAATGGTAACGCAAGGCAAGGCACCGTCAGGCGAGGCAAGGCTAAGGCACGACAACGGAAGGCTAGGCAATGCACGGAATGCAAGCAAAGAGTAACGGAAGGCAAGGAAGGCAAGGGAAACCAAGGCAAGGCAAGGGTAACGGAAGGAACGGCACGGTAAGGGGAAACAAGGCTAAGGCACGACAACGCAGGGCTAGGCAATGCACGGCAAGGCAAGGAAAGGGTAACGCAAGGCAAGGCACGGTCAGGCGAGGCAAGGGTAATGCACGACAACGCAAGGCTACGCAGTGCACGGCTAGGCAAGGAAAGAGTAACGGAAGGAAAGGAAGGCAAGGCAAAGCAAGCAAGGCAAGGCAAGTGTAACAAAAGGCACGGCACGGCAAGGGGAAACAAGGCTAAGGCACGGCAACGCAAGGCTAAGCAATGCACGGCCAGCGAAGGAAAGGGTAACGCAAGGCAAGGCACGGTAATGCAAGGCGAGGCTAATGCACGACAACGCACGGCTAGGCAATGCACGGAAGGCAAGCAAAGAGTAACGGAAGGCAAGGAATGCAAGGCAAAGCAAGGGAACGCAAGCAAGGCTATGGCAAGGTAAAAAAAGGCTAAGGCACGACGACTCAAGTCTAGGCAATGCACGGAAGGCAAGCAAAGAGTAACGGAAGGCAAGGAAGGCAAGGCAAAGCAAGGCAACGCAAGCAAGGCTATGGCAAGGTGAAAAAAGGCTAAGAAACGACAACGCAAGGCTAGGCAATGCACGGAAGGCAAGCAAAGAGTAACAGAAGGCAAGGAAGGCAAGGGAAAGCAAGGCAAGGCAAGGGTAACGGAAGGAACGGCACGGTAAGGGGAAACAAAGCTAAGGCACGACAATGCAGGGCTAGGCAATGCACGGCAAGGCAAGGAAAGGGTAACGCAAGGCAAGGCACGGTGAGGCAAGACAAGGCAAATGCACGACAACGCACGGCTAGGCAATGCACGGCAAGGCAACGAAAGGGTACCGCAAGGCAAGGCACGGTCAGGCGAGGCAAGGCTAATGCACGACAACGCAAGGCTAGGCAATGCACGGAAGGCAAGCAAACACTAACGGAACGCAAGGAAGGCAAGGGAAACCAAGGCAAGGCAAGGGTAACGGAAGGAACGGCTCGGCAAGGGGAAACAAGGCTAAGGCACGGCAACGCAGGGCTAGGCAATGCACGGCAAGGGAAGGAAAGGGTAACGCAAGGCAAGGCACTGTCAGGCGAGGCAAAGCTAATGCACGACATCGCAAGGCTAGGCAGTGCACGGCTAGGCAAGGAAAGAGTAACGGAAGGAAAGGAAGGCAAGGCAAAGCATGGCAAGGCAAGTGTAACAACAGGCACGGCACGGCAAGGGGAAACAAGGCTAAGGCACGACAACGCAAGGCTAGGCAATGCACGGAAGGGAAGCAAAGAGTAACGGAAGGCAAGGAATGCAAGGCAAAGCAAGGCAACGCAAGCAAGACTATGGCAAGGTGAAAAAAGGCTAAGGCACGACCACGCAAGGCTAGGCAATGCACGGAAGGCAAGCAAAGAGTAACGGAATGGAAGGTAGGCAAGGCAAAGCAAGGCAAAGCAAGCAAGGCTATGGTAAGGTGAAACAAGGCTAAGGCACAGCAACGCACGGCTAGGCAATGCACGGCCAGCCAAGGAAAAGGTAACGCAAGGCAAGGCACTGTGAGGCAAAGGAAGGCTAATGCACGACAGCGCAAGGCTAGGCAATGCACGGAAGGCAAGCAAAGAGAAACGGAAGGCAAGGAAGGCAAGGGAAAGCAAGGCAAGGCGAGGGTAACGGAAGGAACGGCTCGGCAAGGGGAAACAAAGCTAAGGCACGGCAACGCAGGGCTAGGCAATGCACGGCAAGGCAAGGAAAGGGTAACGCAAGGCAAGGCACTGTTACGCGAGGCAAAGCTAATGCACGACATCGCAAGGCTAGGCAGTGCACGGCTAGGCAAGGAAAGAGTAACGGAAGGAAAGGAAGGCAAGGCAAAGCATGGCAAGGCAAGTGTAACAACAGGCACGGCACGGCAAGGGGAAACAAGGCTAAGGCACGACAACGCAAGGCTAGGCAATGCACGGAAGGCAAGCAAAGAGTAACGGAAGGCAAGGAAGGCTAGGGAAAACAGGGGAAGGCAATGGTAACGGAAGGAACGGCACGGTAACGGCAAACAAGACTAAGGCACGACAACAGAGGGCTAGGCAAGGCAGGGCAAGGCAAGGAAATGGTAACGCAAGGCAAGGCACGGTTTGGGGAGGCAAGGCTAATGCACGACAACGCAAGGGTAGGCAGTGCACGGTTAGGCAAGGAATGAGTAACGGAAGGACAGGAAGGCAAGGCAAAGCAAGGCAAGGCAAGTGTAACAAAAGGCAAGGAACGGCAAGGGGAACAAGGCTAAGGAACGGCAACGCACGGCTAGGCAATGCACGGCCAGGCAAGGAAAGGGTAACGCAAGGCAAGGCACGGTAAGGCAAGACAAGGCTAATGCACGACAACGCACGGCTAGGCAATGCACGGCCAGGCAGGGAAAGGGTAACGCAAGGCAAGGCACGGTCAGGCGAGGCAAGCCTAAGGCACGACAACGCAAGGCTAGGCAATGCACGGAAGGCAAGCAAAGAGTAACGGAAGGCAAGGAAGGCAAGGGAAAGCAAGGAAAGGCAAGGGTAACGGAAGGAACGGCACGGCAAGGGGAATCAAGGCTAATTCACGACAACGCACGGCTAGGCAATGCACGGCAAGGCAAGGAAAGGGTAACGCAAGGCAAGGCACGGTAAGGCAAGGCAAGGCTAATGCACGACAACGCACGGCTAGACAATGCACGGCAAGGCAAGGAAAAGGTAACGCACGGCAAGTCACGGTTAGGCGAGGCAAGGCTAAGACACGACAACGCAAGGCTAGGCAATGCACGGAAGGCAAGCAAAGAGTAACGGAAGGCAAGGAATGCAAGGCAAAGCAAGGCAACGCAAGCAAGGCTATGGCAAGTGTAAAAAGGCTAAGGCACGACCACGCAAGGGTAGGCAATGCACGAAAGGAAAGCAAAGAGTAACGGAAGGCAAGGAAGGCAAGGCAAAGCAAGGCAACGCAAGCAAGGCTATGGCAAGGTGAAAAAAGTCTAAGACACGACAACGCAAGGCTACGCAATGCACGGAAAGCAAGCAAAGAGTAACGGAAGGCAAGGAATGCAAGGCAAAGCAAGGCAACGCAAGCAAGGCTATGGCAAGTTGAAAAAAGGCTAAGGCACGACAGCGCAAGGTTAGGCAATGCACGGAAGGCAAGCAAAGAGTAACGGAATGGAAGGTAGGCAATGCAAAGCAAGGCAAAGCAAGCAAGGCTATGGCAAGGTGAAACAAGGCTAAGGCACCACAACGCACGGCTAGGCAATGCACGGCCAGCCAAGGAAAAGGTAACACAAGGCAAGGCACGGTCAGGCGAGGCAAGGCTAAGGCACGACAACGCAAGGCTAGGCAATGCACGGAAGGGAAGCAAAGAGTAACGGAAGGCAAGGAAGGCAAGGGAAAGCAGGGGAAGGCAAGGGCAACGGAAGGAACGGCACGGTAAGGGGAAACAAGGCAAAGGCACGACAACGCAGGGCTAGGCAATGCACGGCAAGGCAAGGAAAGGGTAACGAAAGGCAAGGCACGGTCAGGCGAGGCAAGGGTAATGCACGACAACGCAAGGCTACGCAGTGCACGGCTAGGCAAGGAAAGAGTAACGGAAGGAAAGGAAGGCAAGGCAAAGCAAGGCAAGGCAAGTGTAACAAAAGGCACGGCACGGCAAGGGGAAACAAGGCTAAGGCACGGCAACGCAAGGCTAAGCAATGCACGGCCAGGCAAGGAAAGGGTAACGCAAGGCAAGGCACGGTAAGGCAAGGCGAGGCTAATGCACGACAACGCACGGCTAGGCAATGCACGGCAAGGCAAGGAAAGGGTAACGCAAGGCAAGGCACGGTTAGGCGAGGCAAGGCTAAGGCAAGACAACGTAAGGCTAGGCAATGCACGGAAGGCAAGCAAAGAGTAACGGAAGGCAAGGAATGCAAGGCAAAGCAAGGCAACGCAAGCAAGGCTATGGCAAGGTGAAAAAAGGCTAAGGCACGACAACGCAAGGCTAGGCAATGCACGGAAGGCAAGCAAAGAGTAACGGAATGGAAGGAAGGCAAGGCAAAGCAGGGCAAAGCAAGCAACGCTATGGCAAGGTGAAACAAGGCTAAGGCACCACAACGCACGGCTTGGCAATGCACGGCCAGCCAAGGAAAAGGTAACGCAAGGCAAGGCACTGTGAGGCAAGGCAAGGCTAATGCACGACAGCGCAAGGCTAAGCAATGCACGGAATGCAAGCAATGAGTAACGGAAACCAAGGAAGGCAAGGGAAAGCAAGGCAAGGCAAGGGTAACGGAAGGAACGGCACGGTAAGGGCAAACAAGACTAAGGCACGACAACACAGGGCTAGGCAATGCAGGGCAAGGCAAGGAAATGGTAACGCAAGGCAAGGCACGGTTTGGGGAGGCAAGGCTAATGCACGACAACGCAAGGCTAGGCAGTGCACGGCTAGGCAAGGAAAGAGTAACGGAAGGAAAGGAAGGCAAGGCAAAGCAAGGCAAGGCAAGTGTAACAAAAGGGAAGGCACGGCAAGGGGAAACAAGGCTAAGGAACGGCAACGCACGGCTAGGCAATACACGGCCAGGCAAGGAAAGGGTAACGCAAGGCAAGGCACGGTAAGGCAAGACAAGGCTAATGCACGACAACGCACGGCTAGGCAATGCACGGCAAGGCAAGGAAAGGGTAACGCAAGGCAAGGCACGGCCAGGCGAGGCAAGGCCAATGCACGACAAGGAAAGGCTAGGCAATGCACGGAAGGCAAGCAAAGAGTAACGGAAGGCAAGGAAGGCAATGGAAACCAAGGCAAGGCAAGGGTAACGGAAGGAACGGCTCGGCAAGGGGAAACAAGGCTAAGGCACGGCAACGCAGGGCTAGGCAATGCACGGCAAGGCAAGGAAAGGGTAACGCAAGGCAAGGCACTGTCAGGCGAGGCAAAGCTAATGCACGACATCGCAAGGCTAGGCAGTGCACGGCTAGGCAAGGAAAGAGTAACGGAAGGAAAGGAAGGCAAGGCAAAGCATGGCATGGCATGTGTAACAACAGGCACGGCACGGGAAGTGGAAACAAGGCTAAGGCACGACAACGCAAGGCTAGGCAATGCACGGAAGGCAAGCAAAGAGTAACGGAAGGCAAGGAATGCAAAGGAAAGCAGGGGAAGGCAAGGGTAACGAAAGGAACGGCACGGTAAGGGGAAACAAGCCTAAGGCACGACAACACAGGGCTAGGCAATGCAGGGCAAGGCAAGGAAAGGGTAAGGCAAGGCAAGGCACGGTTTGGGGAGGCAAGGCTAATGCACGACAACGAAAGGCTAGGCAATGCACGGAAGGCAAGCAAAGAGTAACGGAAGGCAAGGAAGGCAAGGGAAAGCAAGGCAAGGCAAGGGTAACGGAAAGAACGGCACAGCAAGGGGAAACAAGGCTTAGGCACGGAAACGCAGGGCTAGGCAATGCACGGCAAGGCAAGGAAAGGGTAACGCAAGGCAAGGCACGGTGAGGCAAGGCAAGGCTGATGCACGACAACGCACGGCTAGGCAATGCACGGCAAGGCAAGGAAAGGGTAACGCAAGGCAAGGCACAGTAAGGCGAGGCAAGGCTAAGGCACGACAACGCAAGGCTAGGCAATGTACGGAAGGCAAGCAAAGAGTAACGGAAGGCAAGGAAGGCAAGGGAAAGCAGGGGAAGGCAAGGGTAACAGAAGGAACGGCACGGTAAGTGGAAACAAGGCTAAGGCACGACAACGCAGGGCTAGGCAATGCACGGAAAAGCAAGGAAAGGGTAACGCAAGGCAAGGCACGGTCAGGCGAGGCAAGGCTAATGCACGACAACGCAAGGCTACGCAGTGCACGGCTAGGCAAGGAAAGAGTAACGGAAGGAAAGGAAGGCAAGGCAAAGCAAGGCAAGGCAAGTGTAACAAAAGGCACGGCACGGCAAGGGGAAACAAGGGTAAGGCACGGCAACGCAAGGCTAAGCAATGCACGGCCAGGCAAAGAAAGGGTAATGCAAGGCAAGGCACGGTAAGGCAAGGCGAGGCTAATGCACGACAACGCACGGCTAGGCAAAGCACGGCAAGGGGGGAAAGGGTAACGCAAGGCAAGTCACGGTTAGGGGAGGCAAGGCTAAGGCACGACAACGCAAGGCTAGGCATTCACGGAAGGCAAGCAAAGAGTAACGGAAGGCAAGTAATGCAAGGCAAAGCAAGGCAAAGCAAGCAAGGCTATGGCAAGGTGAAAAAAGGCTAAGGCACGACAATGCAAGGCTAGGCAATGCACGGAAGGCAAGCAAAGAGTAACGGAATGGAAGGAAGGCAAGGCAAAGCAAGGCAACGCAAGCAAGGCTATGGCAAGGTGAAAAAAGGCTAAGGCACAACCACGCAAGGCTAGGCAATGCACGGAAGGCAAGCAAAGAGTAACGGAAGGCAAGGAAGGCAAGGCAAAGCAAGGCAACGCAAACAAGGCTATGGCAAGTTGAAAAAAGGCTAAGGCAGGACAGCGCAAGGTTAGGCAATGCACGGAAGGCAAGCAAAGAGTAACGGAATGGAAGGTAGGCAAGGCAAAGCAAGGCAAAGCAAGCAAGGCTATGGTAAGGTGAAACAAGGCTAAGGCACAACAACGCACGGCTAAGCAATGCACGGCCAGCCAAGGAAAAGGTAACGCAAGGCAGGGCACTGTGAGGCAAAGGAAGGCTAATGCACGACAGCGCAAGGCTAGGCAATGCACGGAAGGCAAGCAAAGAGTAACGGAAGGCAAGGAAGGCAAGGGAAAGCAAGGCAAGGCAAGGGTAACGGAAGGAACGGCACGGCAAGGGGAAGGAAGGCTAAGGCACGGCAAAGCAGGGCTAGGCAATGCACGGCAAGGCAAAGAAAGGGTAACGCAAGGCAAGGCACGGTCAGGCGAGGCAAGGCTAAGGCACGACAACGCAAGGCGAGGCAATGCACGGAAGGCAAGCAAAGAGTAACGGAAGGCAAGGAAGGCAAGGGAAAGCAAGGCAAGGCAAGGGTAACGGAAGGAACGGCACGGCAAGGGGAAACAAGGCTAAGGCACGACAACGCACGGCTAGGCAATGGACGGCAAAGCAAGGAAAGCGTAACGCAAGGCAATGCACGGTGAGGCAAGGCAAGGCTGATGCACGACAACGCACGGCTAGGCAATTCACCTCAAGTCAAGGAAAGGGTAACGCAAGGCAAGGCACGGTCAGGCGAGGCAAGGCTAAGGCACGACGACGCAAGGCTAGGCAATGCACGGAAGGCAAGCAAAGAGTAACGGAAACCAAGGAAGGCAAGGGAAAGCAAGGCAAGGCAAGGGTAATGGAAGGAACGGCACGGCAAGGGGAAACAAGGCTAAGGCACGACAACACAGGGCTAGGCAATGCACGGCAAGGCAAGGAAAGTGTAACGCAAGGCAAGGCACGGTTTGGGGAGGCAAGGCTAATGCACGACAACGCAAGGCTAGGCAGTGCACGGCTAGGCAAGGAAAGAGTAACGGAAGGAAAGGAAGGCAAGGCAAAGCATGGCAAGGCAAGTGTAACAACAGGCACGGCACGGCAAGGGGAAACAAGGCTAAGGCACGACAACGCAAGGCTAGGCAATGCACGGAAGAGAAGCAAAGAGTAACGGAAGGCAAGGAATGCAAGGCAAAGCAAGGCAACGCAAGCAAGACTATGGCAAGGTGAAAAAAGGCTAAGGCACGACCACGCAAGGCTAGGCAATGCACGGAAGGCAAGCAAAGAGTAACGGAATGGAAGGTAGGCAAGGCAAAGCAAGGCAAAGCAAGCAAGGCTATGGTAAGGTGAAACAAGGCTAAGGCACAGCAACGCACGGCTAGGCAATGCACGGCCAGCCAAGGAAAAGGTAACGCAAGGCAAGGCACTGTGAGGCAAAGGAAGGCTAATGCACGACAGCGCAAGGCTAGGCAATGCAGGGAAGGCAAGCAAAGAGTAACGGAAGGCAAGGAAGGCAAGGGAAAGCAAGGCAAGGCAAGGGTAACGGAAGGAACGGCTCGGCAAGGGGAAACAAAGCTAAGGCACGGCAACGCAGGGCTAGGCAATGCACGGCAAGGCAAGGAAAGGGTAACGCAAGGCAAGGCACTGTTACGCGAGGCAAAGCTAATGCACGACATCGCAAGGCTAGGCAGTGCACGGCTAGGCAAGGAAAGAGTAACGGAAGGAAAGGAAGGCAAGGCAAAGCATGGCAAGGCAAGTGTAACAACAGGCACGGCACGGCAAGGGGAAACAAGGCTAAGGCACGAC
This sequence comes from Macrotis lagotis, assembly GCF_037893015.1. Lineage (NCBI taxonomy): Eukaryota > Metazoa > Chordata > Mammalia > Peramelemorphia > Peramelidae > Macrotis > Macrotis lagotis. Next base: position 35,110 of record NW_027422464.1, read on the forward strand.
AACGCAAGGCTAGGCAATGCACGGAAGGCAAGCAAAGAGTAACGGAAGGCAAGGAAGGCTAGGGAAAACAGGGGAAGGCAATGGTAACGGAAGGAACGGCACGGTAACGGCAAACAAGACTAAGGCACGACAACAGAGGGCTAGGCAAGGCAGGGCAAGGCAAGGAAATGGTAACGCAAGGCAAGGCACGGTTTGGGGAGGCAAGGCTAATGCACGACAACGCAAGGGTAGGCAGTGCACGGTTAGGCAAGGAATGAGTAACGGAAGGAAAGGAAGGCAAGGCAAAGCAAGGCAAGGCAAGTGTAACAAAAGGCAAGGAACGGCAAGGGGAACAAGGCTAAGGAACGGCAACGCACGGCTAGGCAATGCACGGCCAGGCAAGGAAAGGGTAACGCAAGGCAAGGCACGGTAAGGCAAGACAAGGCTAATGCACGACAACGCACGGCTAGGCAATGCAAGGCAAGGAAAGGGTAACGCAAGGCAAGGCACGGTCAGGCGAGGCAAGCCTAAGGCACGACAACGCAAGGCTAGGCAATGCACGGAAGGCAAGCAAAGAGTAACGGAAGGCAAGGAAGGCAAGGGAAAGCAAGGAAAGGCAAGGGTAACGGAAGGAACGGCACGGCAAGGGGAATCAAGGCTAATTCACGACAACGCACGGCTAGGCAATGCACGGCAAGGCAAGGAAAGGGTAACGCAAGGCAAGGCACGGTAAGGTAAGGCAAGGCTAATGCACGACAACGCACGGCTAGACAATGCACGGCAAGGCAAGGAAAAGGTAACGCACGGCAAGTCACGGTTAGGCGAGGCAAGGCTAAGACACGACAACGCAAGGCTAGGCAATGCACGGAAGGCAAGCAAAGAGTAACGGAAGGCAAGGAATGCAAGGCAAAGCAAGGCAACGCAAGCAAGGCTATGGCAAGTGTAAAAAGGCTAAGGCACGACAGCGCAAGGTTAGGCAATGCACGGAAGGCAAGCAAAGAGTAACGGAATGGAAGGTAGGCAATGCAAAGCAAGGCAAAGCAAGCAAGGCTATGGCAAGGTGAAACAAGGCTAAGGCACCACAACGCACGGCTAGGCAATGCACGGCCAGCCAAGGAAAAGGTAACACAAGGCAAGGCACGGTCAGGCGAGGCAAGGCTAAGGCACGACAACGCAAGGCTAGGCAATGCACGGAAGGGAAGCAAAGAGTAACGGAAGGCAAGGAAGGCAAGGGAAAGCAGGGGAAGGCAAGGGCAACGGAAGGAACGGCACGGTAAGGGGAAACAAGGCAAAGGCACGACAACGCAGGGCTAGGCAATGCACGGCAAGGCAAGGAAAGGGTAACGAAAGGCAAGGCACGGTCAGGCGAGGCAAGGGTAATGCACGACAACGCAAGGCTACGCAGTGCACGGCTAGGCAAGGAAAGAGTAACGGAAGGAAAGGAAGGCAAGGCAAAGCAAGGCAAGGCAAGTGTAACAAAAGGCACGGCACGGCAAGGGGAAACAAGGCTAAGGCACGGCAACGCAAGGCTAAGCAATGCACGGCCAGGCAAGGAAAGGGTAACGCAAGGCAAGGCACGGTAAGGCAAGGCGAGGCTAATGCACGACAACGCACGGCTAGGCAATGCACGGCAAGGCAAGGAAAGGGTAACGCAAGGCAAGGCACGGTTAGGCGAGGCAAGGCTAAGGCAAGACAACGTAAGGCTAGGCAATGCACGGAAGGCAAGCAAAGAGTAACGGAAGGCAAGGAATGCAAGGCAAAGCAAGGCAACGCAAGCAAGGCTATGGCAAGGTGAAAAAAGGCTAAGGCACGACAACGCAAGGCTAGGCAATGCACGGAAGGCAAGCAAAGAGTAACGGAATGGAAGGAAGGCAAGGCAAAGCAGGGCAAAGCAAGCAACGCTATGGCAAGGTGAAACAAGGCTAAGGCACCACAACGCACGGCTTGGCAATGCACGGCCAGCCAAGGAAAAGGTAACGCAAGGCAAGGCACTGTGAGGCAAGGCAAGGCTAATGCACGACAGCGCAAGGCTAAGCAATGCACGGAATGCAAGCAATGAGTAACGGAAACCAAGGAAGGCAAGGGAAAGCAAGGCAAGGCAAGGGTAACGGAAGGAACGGCACGGTAAGGGCAAACAAGACTAAGGCACGACAACACAGGGCTAGGCAATGCAGGGCAAGGCAAGGAAATGGTAACGCAAGGCAAGGCACGGTTTGGGGAGGCAAGGCTAATGCACGACAACGCAAGGCTAGGCAGTGCACGGCTAGGCAAGGAAAGAGTAACGGAAGGAAAGGAAGGCAAGGCAAAGCAAGGCAAGGCAAGTGTAACAAAAGGGAAGGCACGGCAAGGGGAAACAAGGCTAAGGAACGGCAACGCACGGCTAGGCAATACACGGCCAGGCAAGGAAAGGGTAACGCAAGGCAAGGCACGGTAAGGCAAGACAAGGCTAATGCACGACAACGCACGGCTAGGCAATGCACGGCAAGGCAAGGAAAGGGTAACGCAAGGCAAGGCACGGCCAGGCGAGGCAAGGCCAATGCACGACAAGGAAAGGCTAGGCAATGCACGGAAGGCAAGCAAAGAGTAACGGAAGGCAAGGAAGGCAATGGAAACCAAGGCAAGGCAAGGGTAACGGAAGGAACGGCTCGGCAAGGGGAAACAAGGCTAAGGCACGGCAACGCAGGGCTAGGCAATGCACGGCAAGGCAAGGAAAGGGTAACGCAAGGCAAGGCACTGTCAGGCGAGGCAAAGCTAATGCACGACATCGCAAGGCTAGGCAGTGCACGGCTAGGCAAGGAAAGAGTAACGGAAGGAAAGGAAGGCAAGGCAAAGCATGGCATGGCATGTGTAACAACAGGCACGGCACGGGAAGTGGAAACAAGGCTAAGGCACGACAACGCAAGGCTAGGCAATGCACGGAAGGCAAGCAAAGAGTAACGGAAGGCAAGGAATGCAAAGGAAAGCAGGGGAAGGCAAGGGTAACGAAAGGAACGGCACGGTAAGGGGAAACAAGCCTAAGGCACGACAACACAGGGCTAGGCAATGCAGGGCAAGGCAAGGAAAGGGTAAGGCAAGGCAAGGCACGGTTTGGGGAGGCAAGGCTAATGCACGACAACGAAAGGCTAGGCAATGCACGGAAGGCAAGCAAAGAGTAACGGAAGGCAAGGAAGGCAAGGGAAAGCAAGGCAAGGCAAGGGTAACGGAAAGAACGGCACAGCAAGGGGAAACAAGGCTTAGGCACGGAAACGCAGGGCTAGGCAATGCACGGCAAGGCAAGGAAAGGGTAACGCAAGGCAAGGCACGGTGAGGCAAGGCAAGGCTGATGCACGACAACGCACGGCTAGGCAATGCACGGCAAGGCAAGGAAAGGGTAACGCAAGGCAAGGCACAGTAAGGCGAGGCAAGGCTAAGGCACGACAACGCAAGGCTAGGCAATGTACGGAAGGCAAGCAAAGAGTAACGGAAGGCAAGGAAGGCAAGGGAAAGCAGGGGAAGGCAAGGGTAACAGAAGGAACGGCACGGTAAGTGGAAACAAGGCTAAGGCACGACAACGCAGGGCTAGGCAATGCACGGCAAAGCAAGGAAAGGGTAACGCAAGGCAAGGCACGGTCAGGCGAGGCAAGGGTAATGCACGACAACGCAAGGCTACGCAGTGCACGGCTAGGCAAGGAAAGAGTAACGGAAGGAAAGGAAGGCAAGGCAAAGCAAGGCAAGGCAAGTGTAACAAAAGGCACGGCACGGCAAGGGGAAACAAGGCTAAGGCACGGCAACGCAAGGCTAAGCAATGCACGGCAAGGCAAGGAAAGGGTAACGCAAGGCAAGGCACGGTAAGGCAAGGCGAGGCTAATGCACGACAACGCACGGCTAGGCAAAGCACGGCAAGGGGGGAAAGGGTAACGCAAGGCAAGTCACGGTTAGGGGAGGCAAGGCTAAGGCACGACAACGCAAGGCTAGGCATTCACGGAAGGCAAGCAAAGAGTAACGGAAGGCAAGTAATGCAAGGCAAAGCAAGGCAAAGCAAGCAAGGCTATGGCAAGGTGAAAAAAGGCTAAGGCACGACAATGCAAGGCTAGGCAATGCACGGAAGGCAAGCAAAGAGTAACGGAATGGAAGGAAGGCAAGGCAAAGCAAGGCAACGCAAGCAAGGCTATGGCAAGGTGAAAAAAGGCTAAGGCACAACCACGCAAGGCTAGGCAATGCACGGAAGGCAAGCAAAGAGTAACGGAAGGCAAGGAAGGCAAGGCAAAGCAAGGCAACGCAAACAAGGCTATGGCAAGTTGAAAAAAGGCTAAGGCAGGACAGCGCAAGGTTAGGCAATGCACGGAAGGCAAGCAAAGAGTAACGGAATGGAAGGTAGGCAAGGCAAAGCAAGGCAAAGCAAGCAAGGCTATGGTAAGGTGAAACAAGGCTAAGGCACAACAACGCACGGCTAAGCAATGCACGGCCAGCCAAGGAAAAGGTAACGCAAGGCAGGGCACTGTGAGGCAAAGGAAGGCTAATGCACGACAGCGCAAGGCTAGGCAATGCACGGAAGGCAAGCAAAGAGTAACGGAAGGCAAGGAAGGCAAGGGAAAGCAAGGCAAGGCAAGGGTAACGGAAGGAACGGCACGGCAAGGGGAAGGAAGGCTAAGGCACGGCAAAGCAGGGCTAGGCAATGCACGGCAAGGCAAAGAAAGGGTAACGCAAGGCAAGGCACGGTCAGGCGAGGCAAGGCTAAGGCACGACAACGCAAGGCGAGGCAATGCACGGAAGGCAAGCAAAGAGTAACGGAAGGCAAGGAAGGCAAGGGAAAGCAAGGCAAGGCAAGGGTAACGGAAGGAACGGCACGGCAAGGGGAAACAAGGCTAAGGCACGACAACGCACGGCTAGGCAATGCACGGCAAGGCAAGGAAAGGGTAACGCAAGGCAATGCACGGTGAGGCAAGGCAAGGCTGATGCACGACAACGCACGGCTAGGCAATTCACCTCAAGTCAAGGAAAGGGTAACGCAAGGCAAGGCACGGTCAGGCGAGGCAAGGCTAAGGCACGACGACGCAAGGCTAGGCAATGCACGGAAGGCAAGCAAAGAGTAACGGAAACCAAGGAAGGCAAGGGAAAGCAAGGCAAGGCAAGGGTAATGGAAGGAACGGCACGGCAAGGGGAAACAAGGCTAAGGCACGACAACACAGGGCTAGGCAATGCAGGGCAAGGCAAGGAAAGTGTAACGCAAGGCAAGGCACGGTTTGTGGAGGCAAGGCTAATGCACGACAAGGCAAGGCTAGGCAGTGCACGGCAAGGCAAGGAAAGGGTAACGCAAGGCAAGGCACTGTCAGGCGAGGCAAGGCTAAGGCACCACAACGCAAGGTTAGGCAATGCACGGAAGGAAAGCAAAGAGTAACGGAAGGCAAGGAAAGCAAGGGAAATCAAGGCAAGGCAAGGGTAACGGAAGGAACGGCACGGCTAGGGGAAATAAAGGCTAAGGCACGATAACACAGGGCTAGGCAATGCACGGCAAGGCAAGGAAAGTGTAACGCAAGGCAAGGCACGGTTTGGGGAGGCAAGGCTAATGCACGACAACGCAAGGCTAGGCAGTGCACGGCTAGGCAAGGAAAGAGTAACGGAAGGAAAGGAAGGCAAGGCAAAGCATGGCAAGGCAAGTGTAACAACAGGCACGGCACGGCAAGGGGAAACAAGGCTAAGGCACGACAACGCAAGGCTAGGCAATGCACGGAAGGGAAGCAAAGAGTAACGGAAGGCAAGGAATGCAAGGCAAAGCAAGGCAACGCAAGCAAGACTATGGCAAGGTGAAAAAAGGCTAAGGCACGACCACGCAAGGCTAGGCAATGCACGGAAGGCAAGCAAAGAGTAACGGAATGGAAGGTAGGCAAGGCAAAGCAAGGCAAAGCAAGCAAGTCTATGGTAAGGTGAAACAAGGCTAAGGCACAGCAACGCACGGCTAGGCAATGCACGGCCAGCCAAGGAAAAGGTAACGCAAGGCAAGGCACTGTGAGGCAAAGGAAGGCTAATGCACGACAGCGCAAGGCTAGGCAATGCACGGAAGGCAAGCAAAGAGTAACGGAAGGCAAGGAAGGCAAGGGAAAGCAAGGCAAGGCAAGGGTAACGGAAGGAACGGCCCGGCAAGGGGAAACAAAGCTAAGGCACGGCAACTCAGGGCTAGGCAATGCACGGCAAGGCAAGGAAAGGGTAACGCAAGGGAAGGCACTGTTACGCGAGGCAAAGCTAATGCACGACATCGCAAGGCTAGGCAGTGCACGGCTAGGCAAGGAAAGAGTAACGGAAGGAAAGGAAGGCAAGGCAAAGCATGGCAAGGCAAGTGTAACAACAGGCACGGCACGGCAAGGGGAAACAAGGCTAAGGCACGACAACGCAAGGCTAGGCAATGCACGGAAGGCAAGCAAAGAGTAACGGAAGGCAAGGAAGGCTAGGGAAAACAGGGGAAGGCAATGGTAACGGAAGGAACGGCACGGTAACGGCAAACAAGACTAAGGCACGACAACAGAGGGCTAGGCAAGGCAGGGCAAGGCAAGGAAATGGTAACGCAAGGCAAGGCACGGTTTGGGGAGGCAAGGCTAATGCACGACAACGCAAGGGTAGGCAGTGCACGGTTAGGCAAGGAATGAGTAACGGAAGGAAAGGAAGGCAAGGCAAAGCAAGGCAAGGCAAGTGTAACAAAAGGCAAGGAACGGCAAGGGGAACAAGGCTAAGGAACGGCAACGCACGGCTAGGCAATGCACGGCCAGGCAAGGAAAGGGTAACGCAAGGCAAGGCACGGTAAGGCAAGACAAGGCTAATGCACGACAACGCACGGCTAGGCAATGCACGGCCAGGCAAGGAAAGGGTAACGCAAGGCAAGGCACGGTCAGGCGAGGCAAGCCTAAGGCACGACAACGCAAGGCTAGGCAATGCACGGAAGGCAAGCAAAGAGTAACGGAAGGCAAGGAAGGCAAGGGAAAGCAAGGAAAGGCAAGGGTAACGGAAGGAACGGCACGGCAAGGGGAATCAAGGCTAATTCACGACAACGCACGGCTAGGCAATGCACGGCAAGGCAAGGAAAGGGTAACGCAAGGCAAGGCACGGTAAGGCAAGGCAAGGCTAATGCACGACAACGCACGGCTAGACAATGCACGGCAAGGCAAGGAAAAGGTAACGCACGGCAAGTCACGGTTAGGCGAGGCAAGGCTAAGACACGACAACGCAAGGCTAGGCAATGCACGGAAGGCAAGCAAAGAGTAACGGAAGGCAAGGAATGCAAGGCAAAGCAAGGCAACGCAAGCAAGGCTATGGCAAGTGTAAAAAGGCTAAGGCACGACCACGCAAGGGTAGGCAATGCACGAAAGGAAAGCAAAGAGTAACGGAAGGCAAGGAAGGCAAGGCAAAGCAAGGCAACGCAAGCAAGGCTATGGCAAGGTGAAAAAAGTCTAAGACACGACAACGCAAGGCTACGCAATGCACGGAAAGCAAGCAAAGAGTAACGGAAGGCAAGGAATGCAAGGCAAAGCAAGGCAACGCAAGCAAGGCTATGGCAAGTTGAAAAAAGGCTAAGGCACGACAGCGCAAGGTTAGGCAATGCACGGAAGGCAAGCAAAGAGTAACGGAATGGAAGGTAGGCAATGCAAAGCAAGGCAAAGCAAGCAAGGCTATGGCAAGGTGAAACAAGGCTAAGGCACCACAACGCACGGCTAGGCAATGCACGGCCAGCCAAGGAAAAGGTAACACAAGGCAGGGCACGGTCAGGGGAGGCAAGGCTAAGGCACGACAACGCAAGGCTAGGCAATGCACGGAAGGGAAGCAAAGAGTAACGGAAGGCAAGGAAGGCAAGGGAAAGCAGGGGAAGGCAAGGGCAACGGAAGGAACGGCACGGTAAGGGGAAACAAGGCAAAGGCACGACAACGCAGGGCTAGGCAATGCACGGCAAGGCAAGGAAAGGGTAACGAAAGGCAAGGCACGGTCAGGCGAGGCAAGGGTAATGCACGACAACGCAAGGCTACGCAGTGCACGGCTAGGCAAGGAAAGAGTAACGGAAGGAAAGGAAGGCAAGGCAAAGCAAGGCAAGGCAAGTGTAACAAAAGGCACGGCACGGCAAGGGGAAACAAGGCTAAGGCACGGCAACGCAAGGCTAAGCAATGCACGGCCAGGCAAGGAAAGGGTAACGCAAGGCAAGGCACGGTAAGGCAAGGCGAGGCTAATGCACGACAACGCACGGCTAGGCAATGCACGGCAAGGCAAGGAAAGGGTAACGCAAGGCAAGGCACGGTTAGGCGAGGCAAGGCTAAGGCAAGACAACGTAAGGCTAGGCAATGCACGGAAGGCAAGCAAAGAGTAACGGAAGGCAAGGAATGCAAGGCAAAGCAAGGCAACGCAAGCAAGGCTATGGCAAGGTGAAAAAAGGCTAAGGCACGACAACGCAACGCTAGGCAATGCACGGAAGGCAAGCAAAGAGTAACGGAATGGAAGGAAGGCAAGGCAAAGCAGGGCAAAGCAAGCAACGCTATGGCAAGGTGAAACAAGGCTAAGGCACCACAACGCACGGCTTGGCAATGCACGGCCAGCCAAGGAAAAGGTAACGCAAGGCAAGGCACTGTGAGGCAAGGCAAGGCTAATGCACGACAGCGCAAGGCTAAGCAATGCACGGAATGCAAGCAATGAGTAACGGAAACCAAGGAAGGCAAGGGAAAGCAAGGCAAGGCAAGGGTAACAAAAGGGAAGGCACGGCAAGGGGAAACAAGGCTAAGGAACGGCAACGCAGGGCTAGGCAATGCACGGCAAGGCAAGGAAAGGGTAACGCAAGGCAAGGCACTGTCAGGCGAGGCAAAGCTAATGCACGACATCGCAAGGCTAGGCAGTGCACGGCTAGGCAAGGAAAGAGTAACGGAAGGAAAGGAAGGCAAGGCAAAGCATGGCATGGCATGTGTAACAACAGGCACGGCACGGGAAGTGGAAACAAGGCTAAGGCACGACAACGCAAGGCTAGGCAATGCACGGAAGGCAAGCAAAGAGTAACGGAAGGCAAGGAATGCAAAGGAAAGCAGGGGAATGCAAGGGTAACGAAAGGAACGGCACGGTAAGGGGAAACAAGCCTAAGGCACGACAACACAGGGCTAGGCAATGCAGGGCAAGGCAAGGAAAGGGTAAGGCAAGGCAAGGCACGGTTTGGGGAGGCAAGGCTAATGCACGACAACGAAAGGCTAGGCAATGCACGGAAGGCAAGCAAAGAGTAACGGAAGGCAAGGAAGGCAAGGGAAAGCAAGGCAAGGCAAGGGTAACGGAAAGAACGGCACAGCAAGGGGAAACAAGGCTTAGGCACGGAAACGCAGGGCTAGGCAATGCACGGCAAGGCAAGGAAAGGGTAACGCAAGGCAAGGCACGGTGAGGCAAGGCAAGGCTGATGCACGACAACGCACGGCTAGGCAATGCACGGCAAGGCAAGGAAAGGGTAACGCAAGGCAAGGCACAGTAAGGCGAGGCAAGGCTAAGGCACGACAACGCAAGGCTAGGCAATGTACGGAAGGCAAGCAAAGAGTAACGGAAGGCAAGGAAGGCAAGGGAAAGCAGGGGAAGGCAAGGGTAACAGAAGGAACGGCACGGTAAGTGGAAACAAGGCTAAGGCACGACAACGCAGGGCTAGGCAATGCACGGCAAAGCAAGGAAAGGGTAACGCAAGGCAAGGCACGGTCAGGCGAGGCAAGGGTAATGCACGACAACGCAAGGCTACGCAGTGCACGGCTAGGCAAGGAAAGAGTAACGGAAGGAAAGGAAGGCAAGGCAAAGCAAGGCAAGGCAAGTGTAACAAAAGGCACGGCACGGCAAGGGGAAACAAGGCTAAGGCACGGCAACGCAAGGCTAAGCAATGCACGGCAAGGCAAGGAAAGGGTAACGCAAGGCAAGGCACGGTAAGGCAAGGCGAGGCTAATGCACGACAACGCACGGCTAGGCAAAGCACGGCAAGGGGGGAAAGGGTAACGCAAGGCAAGTCACGGTTAGGGGAGGCAAGGCTAAGGCACGACAACGCAAGGCTAGGCATTCACGGAAGGCAAGCAAAGAGTAACGGAAGGCAAGTAATGCAAGGCAAAGCAAGCAAGGCTATGGCAAGGTGAAAAAAGGCTAAGGCACGACAATGCAAGGCTAGGCAATGCACGGAAGGCAAGCAAAGAGTAACGGAATGGAAGGAAGGCAAGGCAAAGCAAGGCAACGCAAGCAAGGCTATGGCAAGGTGAAAAAAGGCTAAGGCACAACCACGCAAGGCTAGGCAATGCACGGAAGGCAAGCAAAGAGTAACGGAAGGCAAGGAAGGCAAGGCAAAGCAAGGCAACGCAAACAAGGCTATGGCAAGTTGAAAAAAGGCTAAGGCAGGACAGCGCAAGGTTAGGCAATGCACGGAAGGCAAGCAAAGAGTAACGGAATGGAAGGTAGGCAAGGCAAAGCAAGGCAAAGCAAGCAAGGCTATGGTAAGGTGAAACAAGGCTAAGGCACAACAACGCACGGCTAAGCAATGCACGGCCAGCCAAGGAAAAGGTAACGCAAGGCAGGGCACTGTGAGGCAAAGGAAGGCTAATGCACGACAGCGCAAGGCTAGGCAATGCACGGAAGGCAAGCAAAGAGTAACGGAAGGCAAGGAAGGCAAGGGAAAGCAAGGCAAGGCAAGGGTAACGGAAGGAACGGCACGGCAAGGGGAAGGAAGGCTAAGGCACGGCAAAGCAGGGCTAGGCAATGCACGGCAAGGCAAAGAAAGGGTAACGCAAGGCAAGGCACGGTCAGGCGAGGCAAGGCTAAGGCACGACAACGCAAGGCTAGGCAATGCACAGAAGGCAAGCAAAGGTTAACGGAAGGCAAGGAAGGCAAGGCAAAGCAAGGCAACGCAAGCAAGTCTATGGCAAGGTGAAAAAAGGTTAAGACACGACAACGCAAGGCTAGGCAATGCACGGAAGGCAAGCAAAGACTAACGGAAGGCAAGGAAGGCAAGGGAAAGCAAGGCAAGGCAAGGGTAACGGAAGGAACGGCACGGTAAGGGGAAACAAAGCTAAGGCACGACAATGCAGGGCTAGGCAATGCACGGCAAGGCAAGGAAAGGGTAACGCAAGGCAAGGCACGGTGACGAAAGACAAGGCTAATGCACGACAACGCACGGCTAGGCAATGCACGGCAATGCAAGGAAAGCGTAACGCAAGGCAAGGCACTGTCAGGCGAGGCAAAGCTAATGCACGACATCGCAAGGGTAGGCAGTGCACGGCTAGGCAAGGAAAGAGTAACGGAAGGAAAGGAAGGCAAGGCAAAGCATGGCAAGGCAAGTGTAACAAAAGGCACGGCACGGCAAGGGGAAACAAGGCTAAGGCACGACAACGCAAGGCTAGGCAATGCACGGAAGGCAAGCAAAGAGAAACGGAAGGCAAGGAAGGCAAGGGAAAGCAAGGCAACGCAAGGGTAACGGAAGGAACGGCACGGCAAAGGGAAACAAGGCTAAGGCACGGTAACGCACGGCTAGGCAATGCACGGCAAGGCAAGGAAAGGTTAATGCAAGGCAAGGCACGGTGAGGCAAGGCAAGGCTGATGCACGACAACGCACGGCTAGGCAATGCACGGCAAGGCAAGGAAAGGGTAACGCAAGGCAAGGCACGGTCAGGCGAGGCAAGGCTAAGGCACGACAACGCAAGGCTAGGCAATGCACGGAAGGCAAGCAAAGAGTAACGGAATGGAAGGTAGGCAAGGCAAAGCAAGGCAAAGCAAGCAAGGCTATGGTAAGGTGAAACAAGGCTAAGGCACAACAACGCACGGCTAAGCAATGCACGGCCAGCCAAGGAAAAGGTAACGCAAGGCAGGGCACTGTGAGGCAAAGGAAGGCTAATGCACGACAGCGCAAGGCTAGGCAATGCACGGAAGGCAAGCAAAGAGTAACGGAAGGCAAGGAAGGCAAGGGAAAGCAAGGCAAGGCAAGGGTAACGGAAGGAACGGCACGGCAAGGGGAAGGAAGGCTAAGGCACGGCAAAGCAGGGCTAGGCAATGCACGGCAAGGCAAAGAAAGGGTAACGCAAGGCAAGGCACGGTCAGGCGAGGCAAGGCTAAGGCACGACAACGCAAGGCGAGGCAATGCACGGAAGGCAAGCAAAGAGTAACGGAAGGCAAGGAAGGCAAGGGAAAGCAAGGCAAGGCAAGGGTAACGGAAGGAACGGCACGGCAAGGGGAAACAAGGCTAAGGCACGACAACGCACGGCTAGGCAATGCACGGCAAGGCAAGGAAAGGGTAACGCAAGGCAATGCACGGTGAGGCAAGGCAAGGCTGATGCACGACAACGCACGGCTAGGCAATTCACCTCAAGTCAAGGAAAGGGTAACGCAAGGCAAGGCACGGTCAGGCGAGGCAAGGCTAAGGCACGACGACGCAAGGCTAGGCAATGCACGGAAGGCAAGCAAAGAGTAACGGAAACCAAGGAAGGCAAGGGAAAGCAAGGCAAGGCAAGGGTAATGGAAGGAACGGCACGGCAAGGGGAAACAAGGCTAAGGCACGACAACACAGGGCTAGGCAATGCAGGGCAAGGCAAGGAAAGTGTAACGCAAGGCAAGGCACGGTTTGTGGAGGCAAGGCTAATGCACGACAAGGCAAGGCTAGGCAGTGCACGGCAAGGCAAGGAAAGGGTAACGCAAGGCAAGGCACTGTCAGGCGAGGCAAGGCTAAGGCACCACAACGCAAGGTTAGGCAATGCACGGAAGGAAAGCAAAGAGTAACGGAAGGCAAGGAAAGCAAGGGAAAGCAAGGCAAGGCAAGGGTAACGGAAGGAACGGCACGGCTAGGGGAAATAAAGGCTAAGGCACGACAACACAGGGCTAGGCAATGCACGGCAAGGCAAGGAAAGTGTAACGCAAGGCAAGGCACGGTTTGGGGAGGCAAGGCTAATGCACGACAACGCAAGGCTAGGCAATGCACGGAAGGCAAGCAAAGAGTAACGGAAGGCAAGGAATGCAAGGCAAAGCAAGGCAACGCAAGCAAGGCTATGGCAAGGTGATAAAAGGCTAAGGCACGACCACGCAAGGCTAGGCAATGCACAGAAGGCAAGCAAAGGGTAACGGAAGGCAAGGAAGGCAAGGCAAAGCAAGGCAACGCAAGCAAGTCTATGGCAAGGTGAAAAAAGGTTAAGACACGACAACGCAAGGCTAGGCAATGCACGGAAGGCAAGCAAAGACTAACGGAAGGCAAGGAAGGCAAGGGAAAGTAAGGCAAGGCAAGGGTAACGGAAGGAACGGCACGGTAAGGGGAAACAAAGCTAAGGCACGACAATGCAGGGCTAGGCAATGCACGGCAAGGCAAGGACAGGGTAACGCAAGGCAAGGCACGGTGACGAAAGACAAGGCTAATGCACGACAACGCACGGCTAGGCAATGCACGGCAATGCAAGGAAAGCGTAACGCAAGGCAAGGCACTGTCAGGCGAGGCAAAGCTAATGCACGACATCGCAAGGGTAGGCAGTGCACGGCTAGGCAAGGAAAGAGTAACGGAAGGAAAGGAAGGCAAGGCAAATCATGGCAAGGCAAGTGTAACAACAGGCACGGCACGGCAAGGGGAAACAAGGCTAAGGCACGACAACGCAAGGCTAGGCAATGCACGGAAGGCAATCAAAGAGGAACGGAAGGCAAGGAAGGCAAGGGAAAGCAAGGCAACGCAAGGGTAACGGAAGGAACGGCACGGCAAAGGGAAACAAGGCTAAGGCACGGTAACGCACGGCTAGGCAATGCACGGCAAGGCAAGGAAAGGTTAATGCAAGGCAAGGCACGGTGAGGCAAGGCAAGGCTGATGCACGACAACGCACGGCTAGGCAATGCACGGCAAGGCAAGGAAAGGGTAACGCAAGGCAAGGCACGGTCAGGCGAGGCAAGGCTAAGGCACGACAACGCAAGGCTAGGCAATGCACGGAAGGCAAGCAAAGAGTAACGGAAGGCAAGGAATGCAAGGCAAAGCAAGGCAACGCAAGCAAGGCTATGGCAAGGTGAAAAAAGGCTAAGGCACGACAATGCAAGGCTAGGCAAAGCACGGAAGGCAAGCAAAGAGTAACGGAATGGAAGGAAGGCAAGGCAAAGCAAGGCAAAGCAAGCAAGGCTATGGCAAGGTGAAACAAGGCTAAGGCACCACAACGCACGGCTTGGCAATGCACGGCCAGCCAAGGAAAAGGTAACGCAAGGCAAGGCACTGTGAGGAAAGGCAAGGCTAATGCACGACAGCGCAAGGCTAAGCAATGCACGGAAGGCAAGGAAAGAGTAACGGAAGGAAAGGAAGGCAAGGCAAAGCAAGGCAAGGCAAGTGTACCAAAAGGCACGGCACGGCAAGGGGAAACAAGGCTAAGGCACGGCAACGCAAGGCTAAGCAATGCACGGCCAGGCATGGAAAGGGTAACGCAAGGCAAGGCACCGTAAGGCAAGGCGATGCTAATGCACGACAACGCACGGCTAGGCAATGCACGGCAAGGCAAGGAAAGGGTAACGCAAGGCAAGGCACGGTCAGGCGAGGCAAGGCTAAGGCACGACAACGCAAGGCTAGGCAATGCACGGCAAGGCAAGGAAAGGGTAACGCAAGGCAAGGAAGGCAAGGGAAAGCAAGGCAAGGCAATGGTAACGGAAGGAACGGCACGGTAAGGGCAAACAAGACTAAGGCACGACAACACAGGGCTAGGCAATGCAGGGCAAGGCAAGGAAATGGTAACGCAAGGCAAGGCACGGTTTGGGGAGGCAAGGCTAATGCACGACAACGCAAGGCTAGGCAGTGCACGGCTAGGCAAGGAAAGAGTAACGGAAGGAAAGGAAGGCAAGGCAAAGCAAGGCAAGGCAAGTGTAACAAAAGGGAAGGCACGGCAAGGGGAAACAAGGCTAAGGAACGGCAACGCACGGCTAGGCAATACACGGCCAGGCAAGGAAAGGGTAACGCAAGGCAAGGCACGGTAAGGCAAGACAAGGCTAATGCACGACAACGCACGGCTAGGCAATGCACGGCAAGGCAAGGAAAGGGTAACGCAAGGCAAGGCACGGCCAGGCGAGGCAAGGCCAATGCACGACAAGGAAAGGCTAGGCAATGCACGGAAGGCAAGCAAAGAGTAACGGAAGGCAAGGAAGGCAATGGAAACCAAGGCAAGGCAAGGGTAACGGAAGGAACGGCTCGGCAAGGGGAAACAAGGCTAAGGCACGGCAACGCAGGGCTAGGCAATGCACGGCAAGGCAAGGAAAGGGTAACGCAAGGCAAGGCACTGTCAGGCGAGGCAAAGCTAATGCACGACATCGCAAGGCTAGGCAGTGCACGGCTAGGCAAGGAAAGAGTAACGGAAGGAAAGGAAGGCAAGGCAAAGCATGGCATGGCATGTGTAACAACAGGCACGGCACGGGAAGTGGAAACAAGGCTAAGGCACGACAACGCAAGGCTAGGCAATGCACGGAAGACAAGCAAAGAGTAACGGAAGGCAAGGAATGCAAAGGAAAGCAGGGGAAGGCAAGGGTAACGAAAGGAACGGCACGGTAAGGGGAAACAAGCCTAAGGCACGACAACACAGGGCTAGGCAATGCAGGGCAAGGCAAGGAAAGGGTAAGGCAAGGCAAGGCACGGTTTGGGGAGGCAAGGCTAATGCACGACAACGAAAGGCTAGGCAATGCACGGAAGGCAAGCAAAGAGTAACGGAAGGCAAGGAAGGCAAGGGAAAGCAAGGCAAGGCAAGGGTAACGGAAAGAACGGCACAGCAAGGGGAAACAAGGCTTAGGCACGGAAACGCAGGGCTAGGCAATGCACGGCAAGGCAAGGAAAGGGTAACGCAAGGCAAGGCACGGTGAGGCAAGGCAAGGCTGATGCACGACAACGCACGGCTAGGCAATGCACGGCAAGGCAAGGAAAGGGTAACGCAAGGCAAGGCACAGTAAGGCGAGGCAAGGCTAAGGCACGACAACGCAAGGCTGGGCAATGTACGGAAGGCAAGCAAAGAGTAACGGAAGGCAAGGAAGGCAAGGGAAAGCAGGGGAAGGCAAGGGTAACAGAAGGAACGGCACGGTAAGTGGAAACAAGGCTAAGGCACGACAACGCAGGGCTAGGCAATGCACGGCAAAGCAAGGAAAGGGTAACGCAAGGCAAGGCACTGTCAGGCGAGGCAAGGGTAATGCACGACAACGCAAGGCTACGCAGTGCACGGCTAGGCAAGGAAAGAGTAACGGAAGGAAAGGAAGGCAAGGCAAAGCAAGGCAAGGCAAGTGTAACAAAAGGCACGGCACGGCAAGGGGAAACAAGGCTAAGGCACGGCAACGCAAGGCTAAGCAATGCACGGCAAGGCAAGGAAAGGGTAACGCAAGGCAAGGCACGGTAAGGCAAGGCGAGGCTAATGCACGACAACGCACGGCTAGGCAAAGCACGGCAAGGGGGGAAAGGGTAACGCAAGGCAAGTCACGGTTAGGGGAGGCAAGGCTAAGGCACGACAACGCAAGGCTAGGCATTCACGGAAGGCAAGCAAAGAGTAACGGAAGGCAAGTAATGCAAGGCAAAGCAAGGCAAAGCAAGCAAGGCTATGGCAAGGTGAAAAAAGGCTAAGGCACGACAATGCAAGGCTAGGCAATGCACGGAAGGCAAGCAAAGAGTAACGGAATGGAAGGAAGGCAAGGCAAAGCAAGGCAACGCAAGCAAGGCTATGGCAAGGTGAAAAAAGGCTAAGGCACAACCACGCAAGGCTAGGCAATGCACGGAAGGCAAGCAAAGAGTAACGGAAGGCAAGGAAGGCAAGGCAAAGCAAGGCAACGCAAACAAGGCTATGGCAAGTTGAAAAAAGGCTAAGGCAGGACAGCGCAAGGTTAGGCAATGCACGGAAGGCAAGCAAAGAGTAACGGAATGGAAGGTAGGCAAGGCAAAGCAAGGCAAAGCAAGCAAGGCTATGGTAAGGTGAAACAAGGCTAAGGCACAACAACGCACGGCTAAGCAATGCACGGCCAGCCAAGGAAAAGGTAACGCAAGGCAGGGCACTGTGAGGCAAAGGAAGGCTAATGCACGACAGCGCAAGGCTAGGCAATGCACGGAAGGCAAGCAAAGAGTAACGGAAGGCAAGGAAGGCAAGGGAAAGCAAGGCAAGGCAAGGGTAACGGAAGGAACGGCACGGCAAGGGGAAACAAGGCTAAGGCACGACAACGCACGGCTAGGCAATGCACGGCAAGGCAAGGAAAGGGTAACGCAAGGCAATGCACGGTGAGGCAAGGGAAGGCTGATGCACGACAACGCACGGCTAGGCAATTCACCTCAAGTCAAGGAAAGGGTAACGCAAGGCAAGGCACGGTCAGGCGAGGCAAGGCTAAGGCACGACGACGCAAGGCTAGGCAATGCACGGAAGGCAAGCAAAGAGTAACGGAAACCAAGGAAGGCAAGGGAAAGCAAGGCAAGGCAAGGGTAATGGAAGGAACGGCACGGCAAGGGGAAACAAGGCTAAGGCACGACAACACAGGGCTAGGCAATGCAGGGCAAGGCAAGGAAAGTGTAACGCAAGGCAAGGCACGGTTTGTGGAGGCAAGGCTAATGCACGACAAGGCAAGGCTAGGCAGTGCACGGCAAGGCAAGGAAAGGGTAACGCAAGGCAAGGCACTGTCAGGCGAGGCAAGGCTAAGGCACCACAACGCAAGGTTAGGCAATGCACGGAAGGAAAGCAAAGAGTAACGGAAGGCAAGGAAAGCAAGGGAAAGCAAGGCAAGGCAAGGGTAACGGAAGGAACGGCACGGCTAGGGGAAATAAAGGCTAAGGCACGACAACACAGGGCTAGGCAATGCACGGCAAGGCAAGGAAAGTGTAACGCAAGGCAAGGCACGGTTTGGGGAGGCAAGGCTAATGCACGACAACGCAAGGCTAGGCAGTGCACGGCTAGGCAAGGAAAGAGTAACGGAAGGAAAGGAAGGCAAGGCAAAGCATGGCAAGGCAAGTGTAACAACAGGCACGGCACGGCAAGGGGAAACAAGGCTAAGACACGACAACGCAAGGCTAGGCAATGCACGGAAGGGAAGCAAAGCGTAACGGAAGGCAAGGAATGCAAGGCAAAGCAAGGCAACGCAAGCAAGACTATGGCAAGGTGAAAAAAGGCTAAGGCACGACCACGCAAGGCTAGGCAATGCACGGAAGGCAAGCAAAGAGTAACGGAATGGAAGGTAGGCAAGGCAAAGCAAGGCAAAGCAAGCAAGGCTATGGTAAGGTGAAACAAGGCTAAGGCACAGCAACGCACGGCTAGGCAATGCACGGCCAGCCAAGGAAAAGGTAACGCAAGGCAAGGCACTGTGAGGCAAAGGAAGGCTAATGCACGACAGCGCAAGGCTAGGCAATGCACGGAAGGCAAGCAAAGAGTAACGGAAGGCAAGGAAGGCAAGGGAAAGCAAGGCAAGGCAAGGGTAACGGAAGGAACGGCTCGGCAAGGGGAAACAAAGCTAAGGCACGGCAACGCAGGGCTAGGCAATGCACGGCAAGGCAAGGAAAGGGTAACGCAAGGGAAGGCACTGTTACGCGAGGCAAAGCTAATGCACGACATCGCAAGGCTAGGCAGTGCACGGCTAGGCAAGGAAAGAGTAACGGAAGGAAAGGAAGGCAAGGCAAAGCATGGCAAGGCAAGTGTAACAACAGGCACGGCACGGCAAGGGGAAACAAGGCTAAGGCACGACAACGCAAGGCTAGGCAATGCACGGAAGGCAAGCAAAGAGTAACGGAAGGCAAGGAACGCTAGGGAAAACAGGGGAAGGCAATGGTAACGGAAGGAACGGCACGGTAACGGCAAACAAGACTAAGGCACGACAACAGAGGGCTAGGCAAGGCAGGGCAAGGCAAGGAAATGGTAACACAAGGCAAGGCACGGTTTGGGGAGGCAAGGCTAATGCACGACAACGCAAGGGTAGGCAGTGCACGGTTAGGCAAGGAATGAGTAACGGAAGGAAAGGAAGGCAAGGCAAAGCAAGGCAAGGCAAGTGTAACAAAAGGCAAGGAACGGCAAGGGGAACAAGGCTAAGGAACGGCAACGCACGGCTAGGCAATGCACGGCCAGGCAAGGAAAGGGTAACGCAAGGCAAGGCACGGTAAGGCAAGACAAGGCTAATGCACGACAACGCACGGCTAGGCAATGCACGGCCAGGCAAGGAAAGGGTAACGCAAGGCAAGGCACGGTCAGGCGAGGCAAGCCTAAGGCACGACAACGCAAGGCTAGGCAATGCACGGAAGGCAAGCAAAGAGTAACGGAAGGCAAGGAAGGCAAGGGAAAGCAAGGAAAGGCAAGGGTAACGGAAGGAACGGCACGGCAAGGGGAATCAAGGCTAATTCACGACAACGCACGGCTAGGCAATGCACGGCAAGGCAAGGAAAGGGTAACGCAAGGCAAGGCACGGTAAGGCAAGGCAAGGCTAATGCACGACAACGCACGGCTAGACAATGCACGGCAAGGCAAGGAAAAGGTAACGCACGGCAAGTCACGGTTAGGCGAGGCAAGGCTAAGACACGACAACGCAAGGCTAGGCAATGCACGGAAGGCAAGCAAAGAGTAACGGAAGGCAAGGAATGCAAGGCAAAGCAAGGCAACGCAAGCAAGGCTATGGCAAGTGTAAAAAGGCTAAGGCACGACCACGCAAGGGTAGGCAATGCACGAAAGGAAAGCAAAGAGTAACGGAAGGCAAGGAAGGCAAGGCAAAGCAAGGCAACGCAAGCAAGGCTATGGCAAGGTGAAAAAAGTCTAAGACACGACAACGCAAGGCTACGCAATGCACGGAAAGCAAGCAAAGAGTAACGGAAGGCAAGGAATGCAAGGCAAAGCAAGGCAACGCAAGCAAGGCTATGGCAAGTTGAAAAAAGGCTAAGGCACGTCAGCGCAAGGTTAGGCAATGCACGGAAGGCAAGCAAAGAGTAACGGAATGGAAGGTAGGCAATGCAAAGCAAGGCAAAGCAAGCAAGGCTATGGCAAGGTGAAACAAGGCTAAGGCACCACAACGCACGGCTAGGCAATGCACGGCCAGCCAAGGAAAAGGTAACACAAGGCAAGGCACGGTCAGGCGAGGCAAGGCTAAGGCACGACAACGCAAGGCTAGGCAATGCACGGAAGGGAAGCAAAGAGTAACGGAAGGCAAGGAAGGCAAGGGAAAGCAGGGGAAGGCAAGGGCAACGGAAGGAACGGCACGGTAAGGGGAAACAAGGCAAAGGCACGACAACGCAGGGCTAGGCAATGCACGGCAAGGCAAGGAAAGGGTAACGAAAGGCAAGGCACGGTCAGGCGAGGCAAGGGTAATGCACGACAACGCAAGGCTACGCAGTGCACGGCTAGGCAAGGAAAGAGTAACGGAAGGAAAGGAAGGCAAGGCAAAGCAAGGCAAGGCAAGTGTAACAAAAGGCACGGCACGGCAAGGGGAAACAAGGCTAAGGCACGGCAACGCAAGGCTAAGCAATGCACGGCCAGGCAAGGAAAGGGTAACGCAAGGCAAGGCACGGTAAGGCAAGGCGAGGCTAATGCACGACAACGCACGGCTAGGCAATGCACGGCAAGGCAAGGAAAGGGTAACGCAAGGCAAGGCACGGTTAGGCGAGGCAAGGCTAAGGCAAGACAACGTAAGGCTAGGCAATGCACGGAAGGCAAGCAAAGAGTAACGGAAGGCAAGGAATGCAAGGCAAAGCAAGGCAACGCAAGCAAGGCTATGGCAAGGTGAAAAAAGGCTAAGGCACGACAACGCAAGGCTAGGCAATGCACGGAAGGCAAGCAAAGAGTAACGGAATGGAAGGAAGGCAAGGCAAAGCAGGGCAAAGCAAGCAACGCTATGGCAAGGTGAAACAAGGCTAAGGCACCACAACGCACGGCTTGGCAATGCACGGCCAGCCAAGGAAAAGGTAACGCAAGGCAAGGCACTGTGAGGCAAGGCAAGGCTAATGCACGACAGCGCAAGGCTAAGCAATGCACGGAATGCAAGCAATGAGTAACGGAAACCAAGGAAGGCAAGGGAAAGCAAGGCAAGGCAAGGGTAACGGAAGGAACGGCACGGTAAGGGCAAACAAGACTAAGGCACGACAACACAGGGCTAGGCAATGCAGGGCAAGGCAAGGAAATGGTAACGCAAGGCAAGGCACGGTTTGGGGAGGCAAGGCTAATGCACGACAACGCAAGGCTAGGCAGTGCACGGCTAGGCAAGGAAAGAGTAACGGAAGGAAAGGAAGGCAAGGCAAAGCAAGGCAAGGCAAGTGTAACAAAAGGGAAGGCACGGCAAGGGGAAACAAGGCTAAGGAACGGCAACGCACGGCTAGGCAATACACGGCCAGGCAAGGAAAGGGTAACGCAAGGCAAGGCACGGTAAGGCAAGACAAGGCTAATGCACGACAACGCACGGCTAGGCAATGCACGGCAAGGCAAGGAAAGGGTAACGCAAGGCAAGGCACGGCCAGGCGAGGCAAGGCCAATGCACGACAAGGAAAGGCTAGGCAATGCACGGAAGGCAAGCAAAGAGTAACGGAAGGCAAGGAAGGCAATGGAAACCAAGGCAAGGCAAGGGTAACGGAAGGAACGGCTCGGCAAGGGGAAACAAGGCTAAGGCACGGCAACGCAGGGCTAGGCAATGCACGGCAAGGCAAGGAAAGGGTAACGCAAGGCAAGGCACTGTCAGGCGAGGCAAAGCTAATGCACGACATCGCAAGGCTAGGCAGTGCACGGCTAGGCAAGGAAAGAGTAACGGAAGGAAAGGAAGGCAAGGCAAAGCATGGCATGGCATGTGTAACAACAGGCACGGCACGGGAAGTGGAAACAAGGCTAAGGCACGACAACGCAAGGCTAGGCAATGCACGGAAGGCAAGCAAAGAGTAACGGAAGGCAAGGAATGCAAAGGAAAGCAGGGGAAGGCAAGGGTAACGAAAGGAACGGCACGGTAAGGGGAAACAAGCCTAAGGCACGACAACACAGGGCTAGGCAATGCAGGGCAAGGCAAGGAAAGGGTAAGGCAAGGCAAGGCACGGTTTGGGGAGGCAAGGCTAATGCACGACAACGAAAGGCTAGGCAATGCACGGAAGGCAAGCAAAGAGTAACGGAAGGCAAGGAAGGCAAGGGAAAGCAAGGCAAGGCAAGGGTAACGGAAAGAACGGCACAGCAAGGGGAAACAAGGCTTAGGCACGGAAACGCAGGGCTAGGCAATGCACGGCAAGGCAAGGAAAGGGTAACGCAAGGCAAGGCACGGTGAGGCAAGGCAAGGCTGATGCACGACAACGCACGGCTAGGCAATGCACGGCAAGGCAAGGAAAGGGTAACGCAAGGCAAGGCACAGTCAGGCGAGGCAAGGCTAAGGCACGACAACGAAAGGCTAGGCAATGTACGGAAGGCAAGCAAAGAGTAACGGAAGGCAAGGAAGGCAAGGGAAAGCAGGGGAAGGCAAGGGTAACAGAAGGAACGGCACGGTAAGTGGAAACAAGGCTAAGGCACGACAACGCAGGGCTAGGCAATGCACGGCAAAGCAAGGAAAGGGTAACGCAAGGCAAGGCACGGTCAGGCGAGGCAAGGGTAATGCACGACAACGCAAGGCTACGCAGTGCACGGCTAGGCAAGGAAAGAGTAACGGAAGGAAAGGAAGGCAAGGCAAAGCAAGGCAAGGCAAGTGTAACAAAAGGCACGGCACGGCAAGGGGAAACAAGGCTAAGGCACGGCAACGCAAGGCTAAGCAATGCACGGCAAGGCAAGGAAAGGGTAACGCAAGGCAAGGCACGGTAAGGCAAGGCGAGGCTAATGCACGACAACGCACGGCTAGGCAAAGCACGGCAAGGGGGGAAAGGGTAACGCAAGGCAAGTCACGGTTAGGGGAGGCAAGGCTAAGGCACGACAACGCAAGGCTAGGCATTCACGGAAGGCAAGCAAAGAGTAACGGAAGGCAAGTAATGCAAGGCAAAGCAAGCAAGGCTATGGCAAGGTGAAAAAAGGCTAAGGCACGACAATGCAAGGCTAGGCAATGCACGGAAGGCAAGCAAAGAGTAACGGAATGGAAGGAAGGCAAGGCAAAGCAAGGCAACGCAAGCAAGGCTATGGCAAGGTGAAAAAAGGCTAAGGCACAACCACGCAAGGCTAGGCAATGCACGGAAGGCAAGCAAAGAGTAACGGAAGGCAAGGAAGGCAAGGCAAAGCAAGGCAACGCAAACAAGGCTATGGCAAGTTGAAAAAAGGCTAAGGCAGGACAGCGCAAGGTTAGGCAATGCACGGAAGGCAAGCAAAGAGTAACGGAATGGAAGGTAGGCAAGGCAAAGCAAGGCAAAGCAAGCAAGGCTATGGTAAGGTGAAACAAGGCTAAGGCACAACAACGCACGGCTAAGCAATGCACGGCCAGCCAAGGAAAAGGTAACGCAGGCAGGGCACTGTGAGGCAAAGGAAGGCTAATGCACGACAGCGCAAGGCTAGGCAATGCACGGAAGGCAAGCAAAGAGTAACGGAAGGCAAGGAAGGCAAGGGAAAGCAAGGCAAGGCAAGGGTAACGGAAGGAACGGCACGGCAAGGGGAAGGAAGGCTAAGGCACGGCAAAGCAGGGCTAGGCAATGCACGGCAAGGCAAAGAAAGGGTAACGCAAGGCAAGGCACGGTCAGGCGAGGCAAGGCTAAGGCACGACAACGCAAGGCGAGGCAATGCACGGAAGGCAAGCAAAGAGTAACGGAAGGCAAGGAAGGCAAGGGAAAGCAAGGCAAGGCAAGGGTAACGGAAGGAACGGCACGGCAAGGGGAAACAAGGCTAAGGCACGACAACGCACGGCTAGGCAATGCACGGCAAGGCAAGGAAAGGGTAACGCAAGGCAATGCACGGTGAGGCAAGGCAAGGCTGATGCACGACAACGCACGGCTAGGCAATTCACCTCAAGTCAAGGAAAGGGTAACGCAAGGCAAGGCACGGTCAGGCGAGGCAAGGCTAAGGCACGACAACGCAAGGCTAGGCAATGCACGGAAGGCAAGCAAAGAGTAACGTAAACCAAGGAAGGCAAGGGAAAGCAAGGCAAGGCAAGGGTAATGGAAGGAACGGCACGGCAAGGGGAAACAAGGCTAAGGCACGACAACACAGGGCTAGGCAATGCAGGGCAAGGCAAGGAAAGTGTAACGCAAGGCAAGGCACGGTTTGTGGAGGCAAGGCTAATGCACGACAAGGCAAGGCTAGGCAGTGCACGGCAAGGCAAGGAAAGGGTAACGCAAGGCAAGGCACTGTCAGGCGAGGCAAGGCTAAGGCACCACAACGCAAGGTTAGGCAATGCACGGAAGGAAAGCAAAGAGTAACGGAAGGCAAGGAAAGCAAGGGAAAGCAAGGCAAGGCAAGGGTAACGGAAGGAACGGCACGGCTAGGGGAAATAAAGGCTAAGGCACGACAACACAGGGCTAGGCAATGCACGGCAAGGCAAGGAAAGTGTAACGCAAGGCAAGGCACGGTTTGGGGAGGCAAGGCTAATGCACGACAACGCAAGGCTAGGCAATGCACGGAAGGCAAGCAAAGAGTAACGGAAGGCAAGGAATGCAAGGCAAAGCAAGGCAACGCAAGCAAGGCTATGGCAAGGTGATAAAAGGCTAAGGCACGACCACGCAAGGCTAGGCAATGCACAGAAGGCAAGCAAAGGGTAACGGAAGGCAAGGAAGGCAAGGCAAAGCAAGGCAACGCAAGCAAGTCTATGGCAAGGTGAAAAAATGTTAAGACACGACAACGCAAGGCTAGGCAATGCACGGAAGGCAAGCAAAGACTAACGGAAGGCAAGGAAGGCAAGGGAAAGCAAGGCAAGGCAAGGGTAACGGAAGGAACGGCACGGTAAGGGGAAACAAAGCTAAGGCACGACAATGCAGGGCTAGGCAATGCACGGCAAGGCAAGGAAAGGGTAACGCAAGGCAAGGCACGGTGACGAAAGACAAGGCTAATGCACGACAACGCACGGCTAGGCAATGCACGGCAATGCAAGGAAAGCGTAACGCAAGGCAAGGCACTGTCAGGCGAGGCAAAGCTAATGCACGACATCGCAAGGGTAGGCAGTGCACGGCTAGGCAAGGAAAGAGTAACGGAAGGAAAGGAAGGCAAGGCAAAGCATGGCAAGGCAAGTGTAACAACAGGCACGGCACGGCAAGGGGAAACAAGGCTAAGGCACGACAACGCAAGGCTAGGCAATGCACGGAAGGCAATCAAAGAGAAACGGAAGGCAAGGAAGGCAAGGGAAAGCAAGGCAACGCAAGGGTAACGGAAGGAACGGCACGGCAAAGGGAAACAAGGCTAAGGCACGGTAACGCACGGCTAGGCAATGCACGGCAAGGCAAGGAAAGGTTAATGCAAGGCAAGGCACAGTGAGGCAAGGCAAGGCTGATGCACGACAACGCACGGCTAGGCAATGCACGGCAAGGCAAGGAAAGGGTAACGCAAGGCAAGGCACGGTCAGGCGAGGCAAGGCTAAGGCACGACAACGCAAGGCTAGGCAATGCACGGAAGGCAAGCAAAGAGTAACGGAAGGCAAGGAATGCAAGGCAAAGCAAGGCAACGCAAGCAAGGCTATGGCAAGGTGAAAAAAGGCTAAGGCACGACAACGCAAGGCTAGGCAAAGCACGGAAGGCAAGCAAAGAGTAACGGAATGGAAGGAAGGCAAGGCAAAGCAAGGCAAAGCAAGCAAGACTATGGCAAGTTGAAACAGGGCTAAGGCACCACAACGCACGGCTTGGCAATGCACGGCCAGCCAAGGAAAAGGTAACGCAAGGCAAGGCACTGTGAGGAAAGGCAAGGCTAATGCACGACAGCGCAAGGCTAAGCAATGCACGGAAGGCAAGGAAAGAGTAACGGAAGGAAAGGAAGGCAAGGCAAAGCAAGGCAAGGCAAGTGTACCAAAAGGCACGGCACGGCAAGGGGAAACAAGGCTAAGGCACGGCAACGCAAGGCTAAGCAATGCACGGCCAGGCATGGAAAGGGTAACGCAAGGCAAGGCACCGTAAGGCAAGGCGATGCTAATGCACGACAACGCACGGCTAGGCAATGCACGGCAAGGCAAGGAAAGGGTAACGCAAGGCAAGGCACGGTCAGGCGAGGCAAGGCTAAGGCACGACAACGCAAGGCTAGGCAATGCACGGCAAGGCAAGGAAAGGGTAACGCAAGGCAAGGAAGGCAAGGGAAAGCAAGGCAAGGCAATGGTAACGGAAGGAACGGCACGGCAAGGGGAAACAAGGCTATGGCACGACAACGCACGGCTAGGCAATGCACTGCAAGGCAAGGAAATGGTAACGCAAGGCAAGGCACGGTGAGGCAAGACAAGGCTAAAGCACGACAACGCACGGCTAGGCAATGCACGGAAGGCAAGCAAAGAGTAACGGAAGGCAAGGAAAGCAAGGGAAAGCAAGGCAAGGCAAGGGTAACGGAAGGAACGGCACGGCAAGGGGAAATAAAGGCTAAGGCACGACAACACAGGGCTAGGCAATGCACGGCAAGGCAAGGAAAGTGTAACGCAAGGCAAGGCACGGTCAGGCGAGGCAAGGCTAATGCACGACAACGCAAGGCTAGGCAATGCACGGAAGGCAAGCAAAGAGTAACGGAAGGCTAGGAATGCAAGGCAAAGCAAGGCAACGCAAGCAAGGCTATGGCAAGGTGAAAAAAGGCTAAGGCACGACCACGCAAGGCTAGGCAATGCACGGAAGGCAAGCAAAGGGTACCGGAAGGCAAGGAAGGCAAGGCAAAGCAAGGCAACGCAAGCAAGGCTATGGCAAGGTGAAAAAAGGTTAAGACACGACAACGCAAGGCTAGGCAATGCACGGAAGGCAAGCAAAGACTAACGGAAGGCAAGGAAGGCAAGGGAAAGCAAGGCAAGGCAAGGGTAACGGAAGGAACGGCACGGTAAGGGGAAACAAAGCTAATGCACGACATCGCAAGGCTAGGCAGTGCACGGCTAGGCAAGGAAAGAGTAACGGAAGGAAAGGAAGGCAAGGCAAAGCATGGCAAGGCAAGTGTAACAACAGGCACGGCACGGCAAGGGGAAACAAGGCTAAGGCACGACAACGCAGGGCTAGGCAATGCACGGCAGGCAAGCAAAGAGTAACGGAAGACAAGGAATGCAAGGCAAAGCAAGGCAACGCAAGCAAGACTATGGCAAGGTGAAAAAAGGCTAAGGCACGACCACGCAAGGCTAGGCAATGCACGGAAGGCAAGCAAAGAGTAACGGAATGGAAGGTAGGCAAGGCAAAGCAAGGCAAAGCAAGCAAGGCTATGGTAAGGTGAAACAAGGCTAAGGCACAGCAACGCACGGCTAGGCAATGCACGGCCAGCCAAGGAAAAGGTAACGCAAGGCAAGGCACTGTGAGGCAAAGGAAGGCTAATGCACGACAGCGCAAGGCTAGGCAATGCACGGAAGGCAAGCAAAGAGTAACGGAAGGCAAGGAAGGCAAGGGAAAGCAAGGCAAGGCAAGGGTAACGGAAGGAACGGCTCGGCAAGGGGAAACAAAGCTAAGGCACGGCAACGCAGGGCTAGGCAATGCACGGCAAGGCAAGGAAAGGGTAACGCAAGGCAAGGCACTGTCAGGCGAGGCAAAGCTAATGCACGACATCGCAAGGTTAGGCAGTGCACGGCTAGGCAAGGAAAGAGTAACGGAAGGAAAGGAAGGCAAGGCAAAGCATGGCATGGCATGTGTAACAACAGGCACGGCACGGCAAGTGGAAACAAGGCTAAGGCACGACAACGCAAGTTTAGGCAATGCACGGAAGGCAAGCAAAGAGTAACGGAAGGCAAGGAATGCAAAGGAAAGCAGGGGAAGGCAAGGGTAACGAAAGGAACGGCACGGTAAGGGGAAACAAGCCTAAGGCACGACAACACAGGGCTAGGCAATGCAGGGCAAGGCAAGGAAAGGGTAAGGCAAGGCAAGGCACGGTTTGGGGAGGCAAGGCTAATGCACGACAACGAAAGGCTAGGCAATGCACGGAAGGCAAGCAAAGAGTAACGGAAGGCAAGGAAGGCAAGGGAAAGCAAGGCAAGGCAAGGGTAACGGAAGGAACGGCACAGCAAGGGGAAACAAGGCTTAGGCACGGAAACGCACGGCTAGGCAATGCACGGCAAGGCAAGGAAAGGGTAACGCAAGGCAAGGCACGGTGAGGCAAGGCAAGGCTGATGCACGACAACGCACGGCTAGGCAATGCACGGCAAGGCAAGGAAAGGGTAACGCAAGGCAAGGCACAGTCAGGCGAGGCAAGGCTAAGGCACGACAACGCAAGGCTAGGCAATGTACGGAAGGCAAGCAAAGAGTAACGGAAGGCAAGGAAGGCAAGGGAAAGCAGGGGAAGGCAAGGGTAACAGAAGGAACGGCACGGTAAGTGGAAACAAGGCTAAGGCACGACAACGCAGGGCTAGGCAATGCACGGCAAAGCAAGGAAAGGGTAACGCAAGGCAAGGCACGGTCAGGCGAGGCAAGGGTAATGCACGACAACGCAAGGCTACGCAGTGCACGGCTAGGCAAGGAAAGAGTAACGGAAGGAAAGGAAGGCAAGGCAAAGCAAGGCAAGGCAAGTGTAACAAAAGGCACGGCACGGCAAGGGGAAACAAGGCTAAGGCACGGCAACGCAAGGCTAAGCAATGCACGGCAAGGCAAGGAAAGGGTAACGCAAGGCAAGGCACGGTAAGGCAAGGCGAGGCTAATGCACGACAACGCACGGCTAGGCAAAGCACGGCAAGGGGGGAAAGGGTAACGCAAGGCAAGTCACGGTTAGGGGAGGCAAGGCTAAGGCACGACAACGCAAGGCTAGGCATTCACGGAAGGCAAGCAAAGAGTAACGGAAGGCAAGTAATGCAAGGCAAAGCAAGGCAAAGCAAGCAAGGCTATGGCAAGGTGAAAAAAGGCTAAGGCACGACAATGCAAGGCTAGGCAATGCACGGAAGGCAAGCAAAGAGTAACGGAATGGAAGGAAGGCAAGGCAAAGCAAGGCAAAGCAAGCAAGGCTATGGCAAGGTGAAACTAGGCTAAGGTACCACAACGCACGGCTAGGCAATGCACGGCCAGCCAAGGAAAAGGTAACGCAAGGCAAGGCACTGTGAGGCAAGGCAAGGTTAATGCACGACAGCGCAAGGCTAGGCAATGCACGGAAGGCAAGCAAAGAGTAACGGAAACCAAGGAAGGTAAGGGAAAGCAAGGCAAGGCAAGGGTAACGGAAGGAACGGCACGGCAAGGGGAAACAAGGCTAAGGCACGACAACACAGGGCTAGGCAATGCAGGGCAAGGCAAGGAAAGTGTAACGCAAGGCAAGGCACGGTTTGTGGAGGCAAGGCTAATGCACGACAAGGCAAGGCTAGGCAGTGCACGGCAAGGCAAGGAAAGGGTAACGCAAGGCAAGGCACTGTCAGGCGAGGCAAGGCTAAGGCACCACAACGCAAGGCTAGGCAATGCACGGAAGGAAAGCAAAGAGTAACGGAAGGCAAGGAAAGCAAGGGAAAGCAAGGCAAGGCAAGGGTAACGGAAGGAACGGCACGGCAAGGGGAAATAAAGGCTAAGGCACGACAACACAGGGCTAGGCAATGCACGGCAAGGCAAGGAAAGTGTAACGCAAGGCAAGGCACGGTTTGGGGAGGCAAGGCTAATGCACGACAACGCAAGGCTAGGCAATGCACGGAAGGCAAGCAAAGAGTAACGGAAGGCAAGGAATGCAAGGCAAAGCAAGGCAACGCAAGCAAGGCTATGGCAAGGTGATAAAAGGCTAAGGCACGACCACGCAAGGCTAGGCAATGCACAGAAGGCAAGCAAAGGGTAACGGAAGGCAAGGAAGGCAAGGCAATGCAAGGCAACGCAAGCAAGGCTATGGCAAGGTGAAAAAAGGTTAAGACACGACAACGCAAGGCTAGGCAATGCACGGAAGGCAAGCAAAGACTAACGGAAGGCAAGGAAGGCAAGGGAAAGCAAGGCAAGGCAAGGGTAACGGAAGGAACGGCACGGTAAGGGGAAACAAAGATAAGGCACGACAATGCAGGGCTAGGCAATGCACGGCAAGGCAAGGAAAGGGTAACGCAAGGCAAGGCACTGTCACGCGAGGCAAAGCTAATGCACGACATCGCAAGGCTAGGCAGTGCACGGCTAGGCAAGGAAAGAGTAACGGAAGGAAAGGAAGGCAAGGCAAAGCATGGCAAGGCAAGTGTAACAACAGGTACGGCACGGCAAGGGGAAACAAGGCTAAGGCACGACAACGCAAGGCTAGGCAAAGCACGGAAGGCAAGCAAAGAGTAACGGAAGGCAAGGAATGCAAGGCAAAGCAAGGCAACGCAAGCAAGACTATGGCAAGGTGAAAAAAGGCTAAGGCACGACCACGCAAGGCTAGGCAATGCACGGAAGGCAAGCAAAGAGTAACGGAATGGAAGGTAGGCAAGGCAAAGCAAGGCAAAGCAAGCAAGGCTATGGTAAGGTGAAACAAGGCTAAGGCACATCAACGCACGGCTAGGCAATGCACGGCCAGCCAAGGAAAAGGTAACACAAGGCAAGGCACTGTGAGGCAAAGGAAGGCTAATGCACGACAGCTCAAGGCTAGGCAATGCACGGAAGGCAAGCAAAGAGTAACGGAAGGCAAGGAATGCAAGGCAAAGCAAGGCAACGCAAGCAAGGCTATGGCAAGTTGAAAAAAGGCTAAGGCACGACAACGCAAGGCTAGGCAAAGCACGGAAGGCAAGCAAAGAGTAACGGAATGGAAGGAAGGCAAGGCAAAGCAAGGCAAAGCAAGCAAGGCTATGGCAAGGTGAAACAAGGCTAAGGCACCACAACGCACGGCTTGGCAATGCACGGCCAGCCAAGGAAAAGGTAACGCAAGGCAAGGCACTGTGAGGAAAGGCAAGGCTAATGCACGACAGCGCAAGGCTAAGCAATGCACGGAAGGCAAGGAAAGAGTAACGGAAGGAAAGGAAGGCAAGGCAAAGCAAGGCAAGTCAAGTGTACCAAAAGGCACGGCACGGCAAGGGGAAACAAGGCTAAGGCACGGCAACGCAAGACTAAGCAATGCACGGACAGGCATGGAAAGGGTAACGCAAGGCAAGGCACCGTAAGGCAAGGCGATGCTAATGCACGACAACGCACGGCTAGGCAATGCACGGCAAGGCAAGGAAAGGGTAACGCAAGGCAAGGCACGGTCAGGCGAGGCAAGGCTAAGGCACGACAACGCAAGGCTAGGCAATGCACAGAAGGCAAGCAAAGAGTAACGGAATGGAAGGTAGGCAAGGCAAAGCAAGGCAAAGCAAGCAAGGCTATGGTAAGGTGAAACAAGGCTAAGGCACAGCAACGCACGGCTAGGCAATGCACGGCCAGCCAAGGAAAAGGTAACGCAAGGCAAGGCACTGTGAGGCAAAGGAAGGCTAATGCACGACAGCGCAAGGCTAGGCAATGCACGGAAGGCAAGCAAAGAGTAACGGAAGGCAAGGAAGGCAAGGGAAAGCAAGGCAAGGCAAGGGTAACGGAAGGAACGGCTCGGCAAGGGGAAACAAGGCTAAGGCACGGCAACGCAGGGCTAGGCAATGCACGGCAAGGCAAGGAAAGGGTAACGCAAGGCAAGGCACTGTCACGCGAGGCAAAGCTAATGCACGACATCGCAAGGCTAGGCAGTGCACGGCTAGGCAAGGAAAGAGTAACGGAAGGAAAGGAAGGCAAGGCAAAGCATGGCAAGGCACGTGTAACAACAGGCACGGCACGGCAAGGGGAAACAAGGCTAAGGCACGACAACGCAAGGCTAGGCAATGCACGGAAGGCAAGCAAAGAGTAACGGAAGGCAAGGAAGGCTAGGGAAAGCAGGGGAAGGCAATGGTAACGGAAGGAACGGCACGGTAACGGCAAACAAGACTAAGGCACGACAACAGAGGGCTAGGCAAGGCAGGGCAAGGCAAGGAAATGGTAACGCAAGGCAAGGCACGGTTTGGGGAGGCAAGGCTAATGCACGACAACGCAAGGGTAGGCAGTGCACGGTTAGGCAAGGAATGAGTAACGGAAGGAAAGGAAGGCAAGGCAAAGCAAGGCAAGGCAAGTGTAACAAAAGGCAAGGAACGGCAAGGGGAACAAGGCTAAGGAACGGCAACGCACGGCTAGGCAATGCACGGCCAGGCAAGGAAAGGGTAACGCAAGGCAAGGCACGGTAAGGCAAGACAAGGCTAATGCACGACAACGCACGGCTAGGCAATGCACGGCCAGGCAAGGAAAGGGTAACGCAAGGCAAGGCACGGTCAGGCGAGGCAAGCCTAAGGCACGACAACGCAAGGCTAGGCAATGCACGGAAGGCAAGCAAAGAGTAACGGAAGGCAAGGAAGGCAAGGGAAAGCAAGGAAAGGCAAGGGTAACGGAAGGAACGGCACGGCAAGGGGAATCAAGGCTAATTCACGACAACGCACGGCTAGGCAATGCACGGCAAGGCAAGGAAAGGGTAACGCAAGGCAAGGCACGGTAAGGCAAGGCAAGGCTAATGCACGACAACGCACGGCTAGACAATGCACGGCAAGGCAAGGAAAAGGTAACGCACGGCAAGTCACGGTTAGGCGAGGCAAGGCTAAGACACGACAACGCAAGGCTAGGCAATGCACGGAAGGCAAGCAAAGAGTAACGGAAGGCAAGGAATGCAAGGCAAAGCAAGGCAACGCAAGCAAGGCTATGGCAAGTGTAAAAAGGCTAAGGCACGACCACGCAAGGGTAGGCAATGCACGAAAGGAAAGCAAAGAGTAACGGAAGGCAAGGAAGGCAAGGCAAAGCAAGGCAACGCAAGCAAGGCTATGGCAAGGTGAAAAAAGTCTAAGACACGACAACGCAAGGCTACGCAATGCACGGAAAGCAAGCAAAGAGTAACGGAAGGCAAGGAATGCAAGGCAAAGCAAGGCAACGCAAGCAAGGCTATGGCAAGTTGAAAAAAGGCTAAGGCACGACAGCGCAAGGTTAGGCAATGCACATAAGGCAAGCAAAGAGTAACGGAATGGAAGGTAGGCAATGCAAAGCAAGGCAAAGCAAGCAAGGCTATGGCAAGGTGAAACAAGGCTAAGGCACCACAACGCACGGCTAGGCAATGCACGGCCAGCCAAGGAAAAGGTAACACAAGGCAAGGCACGGTCAGGCGAGGCAAGGCTAAGGCACGACAACGCAAGGCTAGGCAATGCACGGAAGGGAAGCAAAGAGTAACGGAAGGCAAGGAAGGCAAGGGAAAGCAGGGGAAGGCAAGGGCAACGGAAGGAACGGCACGGTAAGGGGAAACAAGGCAAAGGCACGACAACGCAGGGCTAGGCAATGCACGGCAAGGCAAGGAAAGGGTAACGAAAGGCAAGGCACGGTCAGGCGAGGCAAGGGTAATGCACGACAACGCAAGGCTACGCAGTGCACGGCTAGGCAAGGAAAGAGTAACGGAAGGAAAGGAAGGCAAGGCAAAGCAAGGCAAGGCAAGTGTAACAAAAGGCACGGCACGGCAAGGGGAAACAAGGCTAAGGCACGGCAACGCAAGGCTAAGCAATGCACGGCCAGGCAAGGAAAGGGTAACGCAAGGCAAGGCACGGTAAGGCAAGGCGAGGCTAATGCACGACAACGCACGGCTAGGCAATGCACGGCAAGGCAAGGAAAGGGTAACGCAAGGCAAGGCACGGTTAGGCGAGGCAAGGCTAAGGCAAGACAACGTAAGGCTAGGCAATGCACGGAAGGCAAGCAAAGAGTAACGGAAGGCAAGGAATGCAAGGCAAAGCAAGGCAACGCAAGCAAGGCTATGGCAAGGTGAAAAAAGGCTAAGGCACGACAACGCAAGGCTAGGCAATGCACGGAAGGCAAGCAAAGAGTAACGGAATGGAAAGAAGGCAAGGCAAAGCAGGGCAAAGCAAGCAACGCTATGGCAAGGTGAAACAAGGCTAAGGCACCACAACGCACGGCTTGGCAATGCACGGCCAGCCAAGGAAAAGGTAACGCAAGGCAAGGCACTGTGAGGCAAGGCAAGGCTAATGCACGACAGCGCAAGGCTAAGCAATGCACGGAATGCAAGCAATGAGTAACGGAAACCAAGGAAGGCAAGGGAAAGCAAGGCAAGGCAAGGGTAACGGAAGGAACGGCACGGTAAGGGCAAACAAGACTAAGGCACGACAACACAGGGCTAGGCAATGCAGGGCAAGGCAAGGAAATGGTAACGCAAGGCAAGGCACGGTTTGGGGAGGCAAGGCTAATGCACGACAACGCAAGGCTAGGCAGTGCACGGCTAGGCAAGGAAAGAGTAACGGAAGGAAAGGAAGGCAAGGCAAAGCAAGGCAAGGCAAGTGTAACAAAAGGGAAGGCACGGCAAGGGGAAACAAGGCTAAGGAACGGCAACGCACGGCTAGGCAATACACGGCCAGGCAAGGAAAGGGTAACGCAAGGCAAGGCACGGTAAGGCAAGACAAGGCTAATGCACGACAACGCACGGCTAGGCAATGCACGGCAAGGCAAGGAAAGGGTAACGCAAGGCAAGGCACGGCCAGGCGAGGCAAGGCCAATGCACGACAAGGAAAGGCTAGGCAATGCACGGAAGGCAAGCAAAGAGTAACGGAAGGCAAGGAAGGCAATGGAAACCAAGGCAAGGCAAGGGTAACGGAAGGAACGGCTCGGCAAGGGGAAACAAGGCTAAGGCACGGCAACGCAGGGCTAGGCAATGCACGGCAAGGCAAGGAAAGGGTAACGCAAGGCAAGGCACTGTCAGGCGAGGCAAAGCTAATGCACGACATCGCAAGGTTAGGCAGTGCACGGCTAGGCAAGGAAAGAGTAACGGAAGGAAAGGAAGGCAAGGCAAAGCATGGCATGGCATGTGTAACAACAGGCACGGCACGGCAAGTGGAAACAAGGCTAAGGCACGACAACGCAAGTTTAGGCAATGCACGGAAGGCAAGCAAAGAGTAACGGAAGGCAAGGAATGCAAAGGAAAGCAGGGGAAGGCAAGGGTAACGAAAGGAACGGCACGGTAAGGGGAAACAAGCCTAAGGCACGACAACACAGGGCTAGGCAATGCAGGGCAAGGCAAGGAAAGGGTAAGGCAAGGCAAGGCACGGTTTGGGGAGGCAAGGCTAATGCACGACAACGAAAGGCTAGGCAATGCACGGAAGGCAAGCAAAGAGTAACGGAAGGCAAGGAAGGCAAGGGAAAGCAAGGCAAGGCAAGGGTAACGGAAGGAACGGCACAGCAAGGGAAAACAAGGCTTAGGCACGGAAACGCACGGCTAGGCAATGCACGGCAAGGCAAGGAAAGGGTAACGCAAGGCAAGGCACGGTGAGGCAAGGCAAGGCTGATGCACGACAACGCACGGCTAGGCAATGCACGGCAAGGCAAGGAAAGGGTAACGCAAGGCAAGGCACAGTCAGGCGAGGCAAGGCTAAGGCACGACAACGCAAGGCTAGGCAATGTACGGAAGGCAAGCAAAGAGTAACGGAAGGCAAGGAAGGCAAGGGAAAGCAGGGGAAGGCAAGGGTAACAGAAGGAACGGCACGGTAAGGGGAAACAAGGCTAAGGCACGACAACGCAGGGCTAGGCAATGCACGGCAAAGCAAGGAAAGGGTAACGCAAGGCAAGGCACGGTCAGGCGAGGCAAGGGTAATGCACGACAACGCAAGGCTACGCAGTGCACGGCTAGGCAAGGAAAGAGTAACGGAAGGAAAGGAAGGCAAGGCAAAGCAAGGCAAGGCAAGTGTAACAAAAGGCACGGCACGGCAAGGGGAAACAAGGCTAAGGCACGGCAACGCAAGGCTAAGCAATGCACGGCAAGGCAAGGAAAGGGTAACGCAAGGCAAGGCACGGTAAGGCAAGGCGAGGCTAATGCACGACAACGCACGGCTAGGCAAAGCACGGCAAGGGGGGAAAGGGTAACGCAAGGCAAGTCACGGTTAGGGGAGGCAAGGCTAAGGCACGACAACGCAAGGCTAGGCATTCACGGAAGGCAAGCAAAGAGAAACGGAAGGCAAGTAATGCAAGGCAAAGCAAGGCAAAGCAAGCAAGGCTATGGCAAGGTGAAACTAGGCTAAGGTACCACAACGCACGGCTAGGCAATGCACGGCCAGCCAAGGAAAAGGTAACGCAAGGCAAGGCACTGTGAGGCAAGGCAAGGTTAATGCACGACAGCGCAAGGCTAGGCAATGCACGGAACGCAAGCAAAGAGTAACGGAAACCAAGGAAGGTAAGGGAAAGCAAGGCAAGGCAAGGGTAACGGAAGGAACGGCACGGCAAGGGGAAACAAGGCTAAGGCACGACAACACAGGGCTAGGCAATGCAGGGCAAGGCAAGGAAAGTGTAACGCAAGGCAAGGCACGGTTTGTGGAGGCAAGGCTAATGCACGACAAGGCAAGGCTAGGCAGTGCACGGCAAGGCAAGGAAAGGGTAACGCAAGGCAAGGCACTGTCAGGCGAGGCAAGGCTAAGGCACCACAACGCAAGGCTAGGCAATGCACGGAAGGAAAGCAAAGAGTAACGGAAGGCAAGGAAAGCAAGGGAAAGCAAGGCAAGGCAAGGGTAACGGAAGGAACGGCACGGCAAGGGGAAATAAAGGCTAAGGCACGACAACACAGGGCTAGGCAATGCACGGCAAGGCAAGGAAAGTGTAACGCAAGGCAAGGCACGGTTTGGGGAGGCAAGGCTAATGCACGACAACGCAAGGCTAGGCAATGCACGGAAGGCAAGCAAAGAGTAACGGAAGGCAAGGAATGCAAGGCAAAGCAAGGCAACGCAAGCAAGGCTATGGCAAGGTGATAAAAGGCTAAGGCACGACCACGCAAGGCTAGGCAATGCACAGAAGGCAAGCAAAGGGTAACGGAAGGCAAGGAAGGCAAGGCAAAGCAAGGCAACGCAAGCAAGGCTATGGCAAGGTGAAAAAAGGTTAAGACACGACAACGCAAGGCTAGGCAATGCACGGAAGGCAAGCAAAGACTAACGGAAGGCAAGGAAGGCAAGGGAAAGCAAGGCAAGGCAAGGGTAACGGAAGGAACGGCACGGTAAGGGGAAACAAAGATAAGGCACGACAATGCAGGGCTAGGCAATGCACGGCAAGGCAAGGAAAGGGTAACGCAAGGCAAGGCACTGTCACGCGAGGCAAAGCTAATGCACGACATCGCAAGGCTAGGCAGTGCACGGCTAGGCAAGGAAAGAGTAACGGAAGGAAAGGAAGGCAAGGCAAAGCATGGCAAGGCAAGTGTAACAACAGGTACGGCACGGCAAGGGGAAACAAGGCTAAGGCACGACAACGCAAGGCTAGGCAAAGCACGGAAGGCAAGCAAAGAGTAACGGAAGGCAAGGAATGCAAGGCAAAGCAAGGCAACGCAAGCAAGACTATGGCAAGGTGAAAAAAGGCTAAGGCACGACCACGCAAGGCTAGGCAATGCACGGAAGGCAAGCAAAGAGTAACGGAATGGAAGGTAGGCAAGGCAAAGCAAGGCAAAGCAAGCAAGGCTATGGTAAGGTGAAACAAGGCTAAGGCACATCAACGCACGGCTAGGCAATGCACGGCCAGCCAAGGAAAAGGTAACGCAAGGCAAGGCACTGTGAGGCAAAGGAAGGCTAATGCACGACAGCGCAAGGCTAGGCAATGCACGGAAGGCAAGCAAAGAGTAACGGAAGGCAAGGAAGGCAAGGGAAAGCAAGGCAAGGCAAGGGTAACGGAAGGAACGGCACGGCAAGGGGAAACAAGGCTAAGGCACGACAACGCACGGCTAGGCAATGCACGGCAAGGCAAGGAAATGGTAACGCAAGGCAATGCACGGTGAGGCAAGGCAAGGCTGATGCACGACAACGCACGGCTAGGCAATTCACCTCAAGTCAAGGAAAGGGTAACGCAAGGCAAGGCACGGTCAGGCGAGGCAAGGCTAAGGCACGACGACGCAAGGCTAGGCAATGCACGGAAGGCAAGCAAAGAGTAACGGAAGGCAAGGAAGGCAAGGGAAAGCAGGGGAAGGCAAGGGTAACGGAAGGAACGGCACGGTAATGGGAAACAAGGCTAAGGGACGACAACGCAGGGCTAGGCAATGCACGGCAAGGCAAGGAAAGGGTAACGCAAGGCCAGGCACGGTTAGGCGAGGCAAGGCTAAGGCACGGCAACGCACGGCTAGGCAATGCACGGCAAGGCAAGGAAAGGGTAACGCAAGGCAAGGCACGGCCAGGCGAGGCAAGGCCAATGCACGACAAGGAAAGGCTAGGCAATGCACGGAAGGCAAGCAAAGAGTAACGGAAGGCAAGGAAGGCAATGGAAACCAAGGCAAGGCAAGGGTAACGGAAGGAACGGCTCGGCAAGGGGAAACAAGGCTAAGGCACGGCAACGCAGGGCTAGGCAATGCACGGCAAGGCAAGGAAAGGGTAACGCAAGGCAA